>NW_026867454.1:377039-521812 GCF_020745735.1 Hemiscyllium ocellatum | reverse complement strand
TTGGTGTGGACTTGTTGGGCCAAATGGCCTGTTTTCCACACTGTAGGGATTCTAATTTACTGCATAGTTTGCTTGAGAACTAGGTCTTCCAAAATGCAATCACCTTGCATTTGCCTAGACTGAACTCCATCTGCATTTCTCTGCCCAACTCTCCAACCTATCCATATTTTGCTGCATTCTCTGACAGTCCCCATCACTAACTGCTACTCCACCACTGGTCACAGTTCTTCATTTTGAGAAACTCCCTTCCACTATGCTCACAGTCTCCTGTTGTCCAGCCAATTCTCTTTCCATCTACACCAAGGATCCCATTCAACTTCACTTTCTCCATCATCCTGCCTTGGGGAGCCTTATCAAACGCCTTATTGAAGTCCATGTATATTACATCTACAGCCCTTCTCTCATCAATCAACTTTGTCACTTCCTCAAATAATTCTGTTAAGTTGGTATTATCTCAGAATAGATAAGGAAGATCCAGTGGATGTGGGTACTTGGATTTTCAAAGACCTTTTGACAAAGTCCCACGTAAAATGTTAGTTTGCAACATCAAAGCAAATAGGATCAGGATAATATACTGACTTGAATTGAGAATTCATAGCAAACAGAATGTGCAATGTTTGGAGTGGAAGGTAATGACACTGGATAGTAGAAGGATCAATGCTTGGGTTCCAGTTATTCGCAATAGCCTTCGCGAGTGTTTTTTCATTCATGCGATGTATATACTGGGTTCTCTAGACTACTGTCAGATATTTTGTTTATTTATTAATTGGATAATTAATATGACAGGATACTTCATTTCTTTGACTTGCAGTCTGAACTTGAACTGAGTGTTTATGCAGCAATTTAATTCACCAGTGAAACGCCAACCATTGCAAATATAAATTCTGAACTGTTGTAATGTCTCAGGTATGTTCCCCGAATGTTATAATGAAAGAATTCTATAATTTTTGCACCAACCACAGAATGATGAATGATGAAATAACGACAAAAGTAAAATCAGTCTTTCTTCTGCTTTCCATCCCTGGGTCACTGGGATTCTCTCCTTTGCTATGGCCCTTCAGTCTCTGATGGGCCCAACTTGTCATAAAAATATATCTCACTGTCAGTACTGAACGACAGAATGAAAGTGTATGGAACCAAGGGCAATAAAACCCAATCAAAACAGTCAAATCCCACCCAACCGGCACAGAAAAATAATTCTGCTTTGGATAACAGAAACAATTGGCAATTACCTCTGTCAGTTCATATCTATACTAGAAGGGGATGTTATTAAAAATAGACCAGAATGCATGGTATTCAGAGGACAACAGCTGCATTTTTCTTGGTGCAATACTGTGTATCCACGTTCTGGAAATAGATGACAATTACATCGATCAAAGGAGGTGGTAACTGTCAACCAGACAGAACAGCTTTTGGCTGAATGAATCAGAACATTGTGAACACTACACAGTGGTGAGATCCAGGAAAGGCATGGTAAATTAATAACATTTAATCTGCCACAGAATAACCTCTGTGATTATAATAAATAGGTCTGCTGTCACCACAGCCATGAGGTAACGACTGGTGCAGGTTGAGAGGCTGCACTTTCCTTCGGCCAGTATCATAATTCCGAGTAAACAGGTCCTTCCCCTGTTTAAGATACCATGTAAAAATTCATGTCTTTGAATACGTTATTGTCATCTGACATAATATAAACAATAGACAATAGGTGCAGGAGTAGGCCATTCTGCCCTTCGAGCCAGCACCACCATTCATTATGATCATGGCTGATTATCCTCAATCAGCATCCTGATCCTGCCTTATCCCCATATCCCTTGATTCCACTATCCTTAAGAGCTCTATCCAACTCTTTCTTGAAAGTTTCCAGAGACTTGGCTCACACAGTCTTCTGGGGCAGAGCATTCCACACACCCACCAATCTCTGGGTGAAGACGTTTCTCCTCAACTCTCTGTTCTAAATGGCCTACCCCTTATTTTAAAACTGTGTCCTCTGGTTCGGGACTCACCCATCAACGGAAATATGCTTCCTGCCTCCAGAGTGTCCAATCCTTTAATAATCAGATCCCCTCTCAGCCTTCTAAACTCAAGGGTATGCAAGTCCAGTCGCTCCAACCTTTTAACATAAGATAGTCCCGCCATTCCAAGAATTGACCTCGTGAATCTACGCTGCATTCCCTCAATAGCCAGAATATCCTTCCTCAAATTTGGAGACCAAAACTGCACACAATATTCCAGGTGCGGTCTCACCAGGGCCCTGTACAGCTGAAAAACCTCTTTGCTTCTATACTCAATTCCTCTTGTTATGAAGGGCAGCAAGCTATTAGCTTTCTTCTCTGCCTGCTGTACCTGCATGCTTGAGGGGTCAAAATTAACTTCATTTAATTTGTCATGATAAAAGTGGATACATCAGCATCAGGCCAGGATGAACTGAATGGAAACAGACCAAGTAAAGTATTGCTGAAAATACATTTGCAGTCAAAAGACACACAGATTTTTAAAAAGTATGTGATTTAATCTTTATAATGGAGCATGTTGTCCTCTAAATTCTCGAATTTACATTCTCACCTGTTTACCTGTATTCAAAATGTTCCATGTTCATCATTAATTCATTTGCTTTCTTGGACAGGTGTGAATCACATTTTGTAAAATATGTATGAAAGTGTCAGCTGTTCTGTTGCGATATAAATATTACCAGTTGGTGTGATCGTGAAAGAAATGACCGATTTCATTGAATTAAGTGAAATGAAGTGCAGGTATGAATGCCAGAAACAACAGTAAGTTTGACAATTGGGAACAATCCTGTGTCACTGCGCTGTCTAAACCTCTGGATTCCTTCTCAAAGTCCTTCTGATTGTCCAACTCCGTCTCCTCAACCCTCTAGTTTTGCACTCCTCTCACCTTGGAAAAAGACCTTGGCAATTCACCCTATCCATGCCCCTCATGATTTTGGTAACCTCTATAAAGGACACCCCCTCAGCCTCCAGTACTCCTGGAAAAATAGCCTCAGCCTATTCAACTTCCCCCTACCGCTCAAAACTTCCAACCCTGGCAACAACCTCGTATATCTTTCCTGAAACCTTTCAAGTTTAACAACATCTTTCCTACAACAAGGAGACCAGAATTGCGCACAGCATTCCAAAAGGTCTAACCAAAGTCCTGTATAGCTGCAACATGACTTTCTAACTCTCATACTCAACACACCAAATTCCAGTTCTTTGGTTCTTCACCCATGCTCAGTGTTGAAGAAAACTCTCGAGACTCGGACCTTGCAAACTGATTAGTTTATTACATGATAGATCATGGGAGTTCACCATACTAACTGTAGCTTGGTGTTATTGCGAAGTACCTCAGGATACCATAGGATTATAAAGAGAAAGGAGCTGACCGTTAATTACACAGTTTGGCATGCTTACAAATTGGTACTAAATTAGAGGTTCGTCATTAAGTTCAAAACTAAAGCACTTTTATGCATTCTACAAGTGGACAAATGAAATGGTATCACTACCTGCTCCAGTTAACACTAAGCAGAGATACCCCTAATTGGCTGAATGACCATGAAGAGGCAATATCTAGAGAAGGAAGGGGGACGAATTGGAAAGTCTATATCAACTTGACTGGTTTTACAGCCTGTCCTGATCATTCAGCAAAGGGAGGAGACACTATCTTGAGAAGGAAGATAAGGACAACCTTTCACATTACCTCATAGTAAGGAATGCATAGCCAGCAAAGTTCTAGCTGGGGACACAAATGGAACCCTCAGCCGAATCAGGAAAATGGCTTCTGGGCAAATAATGTTAACCCTTCCCCAACATATAGATAAACAAATATTTCTACTAGGTGCCCCACAATTTTCTACCCAACTTCCCACAACATCCTGGGTCACATATAATCAGGTACTGGAGGGTTATCTATCTTCATGTTTTCTAAGACCTCCAGTTCTTCCTCTTCTGTAATGTGAACTGTTTTTAAAATATCAATATTTATTTCCCTGAGTTCTCTAGCCCTCGTTTCTTTTTCCAACAGTAATAATTGATGTGAAATATTCAGTTACCATCTCTCCCACCTCCTGAGGTTCAACACAAAGTCAACTTTGTTGATCTTTAAAGGGTCTTTTTCTCTCTCGAAGTGTTTATAGAATCTTTTTTGGGTTATCTTAAATCTTACTTGCCAATGTTATCTAATTTTCCATTTTTGCCTTTCTGATTTCCTTTTTAAGCATGTTCCTACCTACTTTATACCCTTCAACCAACAGGACCATATGCTTCTGAACTCTCATTATCACACTTTTAAAGACTCCCACTTGTCAGTCATACTTTTAGCTGTAAACGGTCTGCTCTAATCAACTTTTGAAAGTCATTGCATCATTCCCTTAAATTTTACCTTATTCCAATTAAGAGCTTTAACTTTTTTGGAAGATTTATCCTTTTCCATAGCTTTTTAAAACTAACAGCATTACAATCACCAGTTCCAGTCACTTGCACTGCCTTGTTTTGCAAAAGATATTCAAGTTTTGCTCATTCTCTACAAGAACATTTATATATTGATAAAGAAAATTTTCTTGAACACATTTAACAAATTCTTCACCAACAGCGCCAGAGACCCGGTTTCAATTCCCGCCTCAGGTGACTGACTGTGTGGAGTTTGCACGTTCTCCCCGTGTCTGCGTGGGTTTCCTCCGGGTGCTCCGGTTTCCTCCCACAGTCCAAAAATGTGCAGGTCAGGTGAATTGGCCATGCTAAATTGCCCATAGTGTTAGGTAAGGGGCAAATGTAAGGGTAGGGGTATGGGTGGGTTTCGCTTCGGCGGGTCGGTGTGGACTTGTTGGGCCGAAGGGCCTGTTTCCACACTGTAAGTAATCTAATCTAATCAAAACTTTAACACTACGACAGTCCCTCAGAAATATCTATTCTAATTGCAGTAGTAATGTATTCCTTAATTAAATATGCCATTCCCTCTCCTCTCTTACTATCCCTCCTATAACACCGAAAGCTTGAGCTGCCTCTCTTGTCAATTCCTCAGCCAAGCTTCTGTAGTAGCTTTGACATCCCAAACCCACATTCCCATACATGTGCTGAGCTTATCAGCCTTATCTGAGAGTTAAATCATTCTCTGACCGCTCATGTCTGTATAACTTGCTCTTTTCTGATTCAGAAACATCCTCATATTTCTGTCTATGTGCTGTTACTTGGAAGCTCCCACCTCACCATCTAAAAATGTTGACAGGATCCGAAACTAGAACTAGCAAATCTCCCCAGTCGGATATTGGTCCCTTTCCAGTTCAGGTGAAACCCATCCTTTTTGAACAGATCTTTTTTGTCCCAGAAGAGATCCCAACGATCCAAGAAACTGAATCCCTGCACATTGCACCACCTTTTCAGCCACTGATTTATCAATCCTATCCTTCCCTCAAGAGAAACCCCAAAAACGCAGAAATGCTGTGCCGTCCACATTTCCGAAATAAGCCCTTCATCAGGAATGGGACTTGTTTACAATAGATTCCAGTATCTGCAGTAATCTGCTGCTACATTTTCCCCTGTATCAGCTTTTATTTCTCCCTGCCTCACAATTATCCATCCCCTTTATCTGTGTCTCTTCTCTCTCTTTCTGGGCTCCATCTCCACCTATTGCAGGAGTGAGAGCCGCTAGCTGCACTTTTTTCCGAGCTACTTTCAGTACTGATGAAGGGTCACTGAATCTGAAACGTTACCTTTGTTTTAACTCCACAGAAACTGCCAAACCTGCCGAGTCTCTCCAGCGATTTCTCTTTTCATCCACATTCACTTCCAGATGACGTTCCCAACGCGGGACCGCACTTCTATTGACTATAAGCACGGGATTGACAGATTTTCTGACCAATCAGAGCTGGAGGAGAGTAAAGGCCCGCCCTGAGTTGTCACGCGGGATCTCGAGACCGCGGCCGTTTAACCGACTCTGCGCGAGGTCGCGGACTGAGGCCTCGTGCTGGAGAGAAATAAGAGTTTATTTTTAAGTCTTTCCAGTGAAGGTGAGAAAACAGCTATGATACTAATCAGTAAACTGTTAATGTGCGCGTACGCTGAGGAGGAAACTTTTCCTATTCAATTCCCTGTCCAAATGATGTTGGCACTCGGGGTTAACAGGACACCAGATCAGGATGAGATACATCCAAGGATTCTGGTTGAAGTGAGAGGGGCACTGGCCATAACATTACAGTCTCCTCTGGACTGAGAGGAGGTGTCAGGAGACTGGAGGGTTATCAACATTATGACCTTGTTCTGTGAAGACTTGTAAATTAATGCTGGAATTGACAGTCTTGTCAGTTTAACACTGGTATTGGGAGAGCTTCTGGAAACAACTATTGTGATAAAACTGATAATCACATGGATAAAGGTGGGTTGGTTAAAAAATGTCAAGGGGAAAATTGTGTAAAACTATCTTGCTGAAGTGTTCTGATGACTTAACAGAAAGGGTCGATGAGGGCGATGTTACTGATGTGATTAACATGGATTTCCAGAAGATAGCATACAACAAATTGTGTGGAAGATTATAAGTCGTGGTACAAGAGGCACGGACAACATGGATACAACATTAACTGAGTGATAGGAAAGAGAGAGTCAATGGTCAGTGGATATATTTCTGGCTGGAGGAAGATTTGGAGTGGAGTTCCCAATGGGTCAATACTGGGACTGGCGTGTTCCAGTAAGGAGAAAGGATAAGGATAGCAAGGTAAGGGCACCTTGGATAAAGAGGGAGGTTGTGAATTTACTCAAAAAGGAAAAAAGCAAATGGAAGGTTTAGGAAGCTAAAATTGGGCAAGGACTGTGAAGAATATAAAGAAAGCAGGAAAGAATGCGAGCAGGGAATTAGTAGAGCAAGAAGGGACCATGAAATTGACAAATAGGTTTAAAGAGAATTCTAGGCATACATTTAAAAAATAAAAACAAGAGGATAATGAGGGAGAAGGTAGGACCATTTGAGAGTAAAGGAGGAACTTGTGTTTGGAGGCTTGCAAAATCCTAAATGAGTACGTTGTGTCAGTATTGATCCGGAAGAAGGATTTAGAGGATTGAGAGATTAGTGTGCAGCATGCTAATATGCAAGGGCATTTTGAGATCAAGAAAGAAGTGATATTGGGTTTTTTTGAAGAACACTAAGTTGATAAGTCGCAAGGGCTTGATGCTATCTACGCCAGGTTTTTGAGTGAGGCAGGGGAGGAGATTACTGGGACCTTGACCACGACATTTGTATCTTCACTAGCCACTGGAGAGATACCGGAAGATTGGCAAGCGGCTAATGTTGTTCCTCTGTTCAAGACTGCAAGAAGGGATAATCAAGGAAATTATAAACTGGTGAGTCCTTCATCAGTTGTTGGGAAGCTATTGACAGAATTCTCCAGGATCATATTTAAGCACATTTGGAAAAGCACTGCCTAATTAGGGGCCGTGAGCGTAGCTTTGTGTAGGGCAGGTCATGTCGTACTAACTTGATTGAATTGTTTGAGGAGGTGATCGATGAGGGTAGAGCAGGTGGATATTGTCTCTATGGATTTTAGTAAGGCTTTTGACAATGTCCCTCATGGTCGGCTCATCCAGAAGAGTATAATGCATGGGATCCATGGTAACTTTTCCGCATGGATTCTGAATTGGTTTGCCCATAGAAGGCAGAGAGTAGTTGTGGAAGGGTGTTTTTCTGGCTGGAGAATGGTGACTAGTGGTGTTCTGCAGGGAATCATACTGGGACCTCTACTGTTTGTAACAGATATAAATGATTTGAATGAAGTTGTAGATGGGTGGGTTAGTAAGTTTGAAGATGATGCAAAGATCAGTAGAGTTGTGGATATTGTAGAAGGTTGTGAGAGAATGCAGCGGCATATAGATCAGTTGCAGATATGGGCGGAGAAATGGCAGATGGCGTTTAATCCGTCTAAGTGTGAGGTGCTATTCTTTAGGAAATCAAATGTTAAGGAAAAGTATACAGTTAAGGGCAAAACCCTGAACATATCGATGTACAGCGGGATATTAGGGTTCAAGTTTGTAGCTCCCTGAAAGTGGCCACACATGTAGGTAGGGTGTTAAGAAGGTGTGTGTCATACTTCCAGTATTGGTCAGGACATTGAGACCAAGAGTCAGGATGTCACGTTGCAGCTTTATATTATGTTGGTTAAGCCATACTTAGAATATTGCATTCGGTTCGAAGTTAAAAATCACACAACACCAGGTTATAGTCCAACAGGTTTATTCAGAAGCACTAGCCTTCGCAGCGCTTTCAATGGTCGTGGAATATAAGATTCAAAGTTTGTGCGAAGATTTGTAGCTCGGGTGCTTGTTGTAGTGGTTCTGTTCGCCGAGCTGGAAGTTTTTGTTGCAAACGTTTCGTCCCCTGGCTAGGAGACATCATCAGTGCTCTGGAGCCTCCTGCGAAGTGCTTCTTTGATGTTTCTTCCGGTATTTATAGTGGTCTGACCTTGCCGCTTCTGGGTGTCAGTTTCAGCTGTCCGCTGTAGTGGTTGGTATATTGGGTCCAGGTCGATGTGTTTGTTGATGGAGTTTGTGGATGAATGCCATGCCTCTAGGAATTCCCTGGCTGTTCTCTGTCTGGCTTGCCCTATGATAGTAGTGTTTTCCCAGTCGAATTCATGTTGCTTGTTGTCTGAGTGCGTGGCTACTAGGGATAGCTGGTCGTGTCATTTCGTGGCTAGTTGGTGTTCATGTATGCGGATTGTTCGCTGTCTTCCTGTTTGTCCTATATAGTGTTTTGTGCAGTCCTTGCATGGTATTTTATAAACTACATTAGTTTTGCTCATGTTGGGTATTGGCTCCTTTGTTCTAGTAAGTTGTTGTCTGAGCGTGGCTGTTGGTTTGTGTGCCGTTATGAGTCCTAAGGGTCGCAGTAGTCTGGCTGTCAGTTCTGAAATGTGGCTAGTCCTTTTGGTTGTGGCATGTCCTCGTTCCGTGGTCTATCTCTTAGGCATCTGTTGATAAAGTTGCGCGGGTATCCGTTTTTGGCGAATACCTTGTATAGATGTTCCTCTTCCTCTTTTCGCAGTTCTGGTGTACTGCAGTGTATTGTAGCTCTTTTGAATAGTGTCCTGATGCAGCTTCGTTTGTGTGTGTTGGGGTGGTTACTTTCATAGTTTAGGACTTGGTCTGTGTGTGTTGTTTTCCTGTGTACCCTTGTGGTGAATTCTCCATTCGGTGTTCTCTATACTATCACGTCTAGGAATGGGAGTTGGCTATCCTTTTCTACTTCTCTCGTGAATCGGATTCCTGTGAGTGTGGCGTTGATGATCCGGTGTGTTTTTTCTATTTCCGTGTTTTTGATGATTACGAAAGTGTCATCGACATATCTGACCCAGAGTTTGGGTTGAATTTGTGGTAGGGCTGTTTGTTCTAACCTTTGCATAACTGCCTCTGCTATGAGTCCCGAGATCGGTGATCCCATGGGTGTTCCGTTGATTTGTTCGTATATCTGATTGTTGAATGTAAAGTGTGTACTGAGGCACAATTCCAGTAGTTTCAGTATGCCGTCTTTGTTGATAGGTTCCGCCTCCTGTTTTCTGTTATGTATGTCCAGTAGGTTGGCTATTGTTTCTCTGGCTAGGGTTTTGTCAATCGAAGTGAACAGTGCCGTCACGTCGAATGAGATCATGGTTTCTTCTTTGTCTATGTGTGTATTCCTGATGGCGTCCAAGAATTCCTGTGTTGATTGTATGGAGTGTTTGGATCCGCTGACCGGGTGTTTCAGTTTCTGTTGTAGTTCTTTGGCCAGTTTGTATGCTGGTGTCCCTGGTAGTGAGACTATGGGTCTGATTGGGATGTCTGGTTTGTGTACTTTGGGTAGTCCATAGAATCTGGGGGTGTTGTTGCTTTCCGGTTTCATTCTTCGTAGGTCCGCTTTGGTTATCTGTCCGTTTTTTTGTAGATTCCTTAGTGTGTTATTTATTCTATATAAGATCATAAGACACAGAATTTAGAACAAAAGTTTACAGTGTGATGTAACTGAAATGATATATTGAAAAAGACCGATGTCTTATAGCCTTATACTCCACAACCACCTGATGAAGGAGCAGTGCTCCGAAAGCTAGTGCTTCCAAATAAACCTCTTCGAATATAACCTGGTGTTGTCTGATTTTTAACTTTCTCTTCCATCATTGTATAATTTGCTCTAGAAATAGACTTGCCTTACCTCTGAGATCGTATGCTTTCTCGCATGACTCATGAACTGCCTTGTCTGGAGACTGTCGCTAATCAGCATGTGAATACAGAGTATTGACACAAGCCCTGAGAACAACGCACCATTAATACCCACTCTTGGCAAGGTCTCAACTCTGCTGCATGCAAGTGTAAGTCAGCCATCTAGTGGCGAATTTGTGGTACTGAGTCTAGTTAAGTAAATTGTCGTTGGGCCATTTATAAATCCCCACTGAATTGGAGCTTTTCGATGCAGTCGCGATCCATCTGTTTTATGGACTGGCTGCTACTCATGACATATTATGAGATGTAATAAGCTTGGTCAATTCCCAAGGTTGGATCTGAGATTTTCTTCAACAACGTCCGATGAAGGAAAGCATGCCGTACGCCTTCTTGATCACTCGGTCGACCTGCATTGCCACCTTCAGGGCTTGAACACTCTGTACATCAATTTTTCCAAGGGCATTTCCATTTGCCGTGTAGTTCACTCTTGAATTGGATCTTCCAAAATGCATCATCTCACATTTGCCCGGATTGAACTACATCTGCAATTTCTCTGCCCAACTCTCCAATCTGTTTATATTCTGCTGCATTTTCTGACAGTCCCCTTCATCATCTGCTAACCCACCAATCTCCGTGTCATCTGGAAATCAGACCACCGATACATCACTCCAGATCATTGATGTATATAACAAACAACAGTGGTCTCAACACGGATTCCTGTGGAACATCACTGGTCACAGTTCTCCATTTTGAGAAACTCCCTTCACTGCTACTCTCTGTCTCCTGTTGCCCAGCCAGATCTCATACACCCTGGAGCTCCAGCAACTTTACTTTCTCCATCAGCCTACCATGGGAAACCTTATCAAATGCCTTACTGAAGTCCATGAGTATGACATCTATAGCCCTTCCCTCCTCAATCAACTTTGTCACTTTTAGATTAGATTAGATTTCTCAAAGAATTGTCTTCAGTTTAAAAAAAAAGCCAAGCATTAAAATCCCTGTTACTCTTTCTTTCGTTAAAGCTTCCAATGGAAGTATTTCAAAATACAAAGTATATTGCACCGCTGTTACTTTAACTTGAAGTAGTTAAAACTCTCTTTGCTCAAAGTTTTTTGAAAAGGAACGAGCATTTGGAAAGGCCTTGGACATAAAGATGCAGGTTAGATGGAGATCTAAATGAAGACAGAATATACTCAAAGTGAATTTCACTTCTGGTGAGAATCCAGAAGTCACTCAGGAAGGGCACTGTTAAAACATCTTTTTTTTCCCCCAATGTCTGCATAGTCAGTTGCCCAAAACAGAAGAGACCTTTGAGATGATATTGTAAAATCAGGCAGTCAGTGGAAATGCTGCTGACATTGTGTCTGGAAAATTCTAAACTAAAAGCAGCAAAACCATTAATCAATTTAAAAAGTTTTTAATACATGAATTTTAAATTGTCTAGGAGAAAGTGAGGACTGCAGATGCTGGAGATCAGAGCTGAAAATGTGTTGCTGGAAAAGCGCAGCAGGTCAGGCAGCATCCAAGGAGCAGGAGAATCGACGTTTCGGGCATGAGCCCTTCTTCAGGAATGAAGTAGGTCTCATGCCCGAAATGTCGATTCTCCTGCTCCTTGGATGCTGCCTGACCTGCGCTTTTCCAGCAACACATATTCAGCATTTTTACATCATCCTCAGCTGCAAAATGCAGTCCAATTACTGAGCATGGGGAGAAGGCAGAAAGGTTTCATATTTAGTATGATTTTTATTGCTTTCGTAGGATGTTTCAGACAAGCTGATCAACCAATTTAGTTTTAAAACCTGTTGTGTTCTGTGAAAAGTTGTCAGAGCTGTAAGATGTTTACCTGTTTTAAGGACGCTCCCAGAACCGCTCCAATTATCATGCTCTGCTTCCAAGGCAAAAGATTTACTTCCCTCTACAGGAGCTAAATAGCACAACTACAGACTGAGTTATAACATAGATTAGACAATTAGTCCAAAATTGCACCTGATAAATCCATAATTTGAAGATCTCTTATGGTAAAGTCCATGTGTCTTGTCAAGGAGGCCTGGGATCAAATCCCACTTGTTCCAGAGATGTATAATGATTTTGAACATAGAACATCTCTACAAACAATGCACCTGAAATGGAGCTCCATTTGTGTTGACAGGTTATGGATACATGATTTTCCAGCAATCTTGTTTTTAACTTGCAGTTTAGCAACAGGGCCAACACTGGCAAGGCTTGTCATTCACTTCCATTGAGACAGTGCTGGTGATATGCCGACTTGAACAACTGGTCTATCCGGTGAAAATGCATCTATACTGATGTTAGGCAGGGAATTCCAGACTTTGGTATTCCTGCATTGTCACTGAATCAATCTAGTTCTAAATTAAGGTAGGACACGAATGTGAATGCACCTGTCAAGTTAGTCTTTTTCAATGATGGAGATTCCAAAATTGGAAGCAACAGCTTGACAAGTGGCTCCAGGATACAGTAAGAACAGGAGCTGCACATGGTGCTAACATTGCACGGTTATCAGCAAATATTCTCACCTCTGACATTATGAAGGAGCAAATAGATGCAAAGATAAAGCAAAAGATTTTCTCCCGATTTTTGAAAAATCATTGGTTAAGTCCCAGTTAGAGAACTCTGCTGAACAATGGGTAACATAATATAGGACAAATGGCAACGCACAAAAAGGGGAGTCACTGAAATGGTATTGAGGATAAAGGATGATAGCAAGAATAGTTGGAACCAAGAGAAGCTAGGAATATTCTTCTTACAGCAGAGTAGGTGAAGGGAACTATTTATAGAACAAGAAACAGGCTCCACTGACAGCAGGATGAGTGGTCAGTGTATGTATTTGATGGAGGAATGATAGTTGGTAAAAGGTAGTTTGGTTCCACATGGGACTTCCCTCCAAGTGTCCCTCTTCTCCATCTCCATTTACCTTTTCCCCAGGCAGAATTCAGCCCCATTCCCTATTCTCCCCCCATTCACCAATCCTTCCATTTCCCCTGCTTCCTATAGTTCTTTGACCTCCACATCTCCCCCAGTCTCCCTCAAGCCCTCCAACTTCCCCTTTGCTCCACTCTCAGTGAATGGAAGTTGGTTTCTCTTGCTCTGTGACTGCATGGATAGAACGTGCAAAAGCAGGTAAGTTAGGAATACCATGCAAGCAACAAGAGGAATTGCTTACCTATGCAGGGGCTATCACCAATCCGGCTGACCAAGGTGTTAGTTAGGCCTACAGTGGAAGTGGCACAGGCCACATTCCCAAAACTGTCTAATGCAATAGCACATGGTCATTATGTTAGCTAAAAATGAAGCTTAAGAAATTGGAAATCATATATAAAGTATCAGTGTACAGCCCTTCAGTATTAATCTACTTTAACCAATTAAGCACAGCAACTAGGTTAAAATGACATCTGCTTAACCACTTGAACTGAAGCAAGTGTTAATGCTCCAATAATGACATAATATTGTTCGCAGATAGTCAAACTTCGGGACATGAAGTTAGTGCATGGTGTACTGAAAGTATGCTCACGTTCCTGCACAGCCTTAGTCGCAAAGATAAAATCTTTTATGAGTGATGGCAGAAATTGAACTCCCCTCCCACTCTGATAAGGTCATGCAGGTCCTGGGCCTCCTCCACCACCACTCCCTCACCCCCCGCCGCCTGGAGGAAGAATGCCTCATCTTCCGTCTCGGAACACTTCAATCCCAGGGCATCAGTGTGGGCTTCACCATTTCCTCATTTCCCCTCCCCCCACCTTACCCCAGTTCCAACCTTCCAGCTCAGCACCTTCCTCATGACCTGTCCCACCTGCCAATCTTCCTTCCCTCCTATCCACTCCACCCTAAAGTCTGTCCTATTGCACACTTAGCTACCTTCCCCCCCATCTCCACCCTCCCCATTTATCTCTCCACCCCGGAGGCTCCCAGCCTCAATCCTGATGAAGGGCTCCTACCTGAAACATCGATTTTCCTGCTCCTCAGATGCTGCATGATCTGCTGTGCTTTTCCAGCACCACTCTAACCTTGACTCTGATCTCCAGCATCTGCAGTTCTCACTTTCACCTAAAACTTTAACATAGCAGAAGGAAACTGCTGGTTACTGCAAGTATAAGTGATTAACTCTGATATCACGTGCCCGGTGACCGTGTTCTGAGGATCTGTGTACAATGTGATAAACACTATTGTGACTGTGACTATTTTAGGCAAATGGAGGGTGAATGAATAACATCCAAGTGTAAAAGTAGCTCTGGCCATAACACTGGCTCGTGCTTCTTTCTACATTTTGGCTCAGATTCTACAGATATGGGAATTCAGAAAATCCTGCTCAACTCCAGCTCCACATCTAACACTACAGTAAAACAGGGAAGGTAGCAGGCAATTGATTCAAACAAGTACCATATTGTAAGAAATGCTAATTATAGCAAATGAGCCCACACTAAAACCTCATAACCATAATGATACTGAGACCAATAAAAATCATTGTACAGGATTCTGTAAGAGGTATAGTTTAATGAACAAAATAAGATAGAATTAAATACACTTCCATTTGCGAATCTACTGGGGTGGAAGCTGCTTGGAGGTTTCGCTGCCATCGATCCCCTAAACGTTCTGTAATCAAAGCCTCCATTGGGACTTCGGTAAACCCCAGTGTTTCAGCAAATCGCAATGCCCCTCGGTCACTCAGCATCACATGATTGGTCTGGAACAGCAGCAGCTTCCAATCAGCATTTAATTAAATAAATCACAACATATCACCAACAAAAACAGAATTTGCTGGAAGACTTTAGCAAGTGTGGGCGGCACGGTGGCACAGTGGTTAGCACTGTTGCCTCACAGTGCCAGAGACCCAGGTTCAATTCCCGCCTCAGGTGACTGTCAATGTGGAGTTTGCACATTCTCCCTGTGTCTGCGTGAGTTTCCTCCGGGTGCTCCGGTTTCCTCCCACAGTCCAAAAATGTGCAGGTTAGGTGAATTGGCCATGCTAAATTGCCTGTAGTGTTAGGTGAGGGGGGAATGGGTCCGGGTGGGTTGTGGGTCCGTGTGGACTTGTTCAGCCAAAGGGCCTGTTTCCACACTGTAAGTAATCTGTTCTAATATCACCACCAAAAACAGAATTTGCTGGAAGACTTTAACAAGTCTGGCAGTGGCTGTGGAGAGAAATCAAGATTTAACATTTTGGGTCCAGTGACTCTTCCACAGAGCTGCTAGTCACTAGGAAAGTGTTTTTTTATGCAGAAGATAGAGTGGGTTGGGGGTGAGGGAGGGTAGGAGGAAAGTGGAGATGAAGCCCAGAGAGAGAGAGAGAAACAGTTGGGCAGACGGAGAAGTAGAGCAGCCTGGGAAATCAAATAGCTAATAGGGGGATAAATTACTGGCTAATAGTGGGTTGGATGTAATACCAGACCATGCAAGGACAAGGCTTGGGGTTGGGGTAAGGAATGGGAGAAGGTGTTTCAAGTTCTAAAATTGTTGAACTCAGAGTCTAGAAGGCTCTAGAGCTCTCAAATAGAAAATGAGGCACTGTTCAGGAACAATGCAGCAAGCCTGACACAGTGATATAGGCCAGAGAGCAAGATGGGATGCTGAAGTTTCAAGCAACTGGAAGCTCAGGGGCATTTTTTTGCACACAGAACGTGGATGTTCTGCAAAGCAGTCACCCAATCTATGCTTTGTTTCCCCAGTGTAGTAGAGACCACGTTTTGAGCAGGGATTGCAGTAAACTAAATCGAGTGAAGTATAGATTAAGCATGATTTCATCTAGAAGGTGTGTTTAGCCGCTGAGATATTGATGATGGAGAAAGGAAATGGACAGATATTTCACCTTCTGGGATTGCAGAATGAAGAAAGAGTGCACCAGAGTCTCCCAGAGGGAATAGTCCTTGCAGAAGGCTGACACGGGAGGAGAGGAGATAGGAGGACATATTTGTTGATGACATTTGGAGGTGGCAGAAATGGGGCTTATGGAGTGTAGAGAGACCTAACTCAATTCTGCTTTTCTTCCCTTGTCCACATACCCCACAAAGAGACAACATAACTGGGCTCTATGTGGATATCAATGGCCACCTCTCTGACCTGAAGAAGGTGAGTGCCATTAAGAGAAACTGTTCAGGTGAGGATAAGCTCAGCCAGGTGGAGGAGAGTGGTGGCGGGTAGGGCCAATCAGGCCATTTTTCCAGGAAGAAGCAGAGAGCCCTGAGACCACCCTGATGGGATGGATGGGGAAAGAATTGCTTGTCCACGTTAAAGGGGAGGTGGCTAGAGCCTGCAAACTGGAAATTCTGAAACTGACGTAAAGTATCAGAGAAATTATAGATGTAAGTGGGAAGGGACTGGTCAATGGAGGAAAACCAGAATTGAGTTAGGTATCTCTACATTGCATAAGCACCATTTTCTGCCACCTCCAAATGCCATCAACAAACTGGTAACTGTTTGTGTGGAGTTTGCATGTTCTCCTTGTGTCTGTGTGGGTTTCTTCAGGATGCTCCAGTTTCCTCCCACATTCCAAAGATGAGCAGGTTCAGTGAACTGCCAAGCCTCCCATGAGAGGAAACATCCTACCTGCATTTTCCCTGTCACAGTCTATGTTTCAATGAGATCACGGCTCATTCTTCTGAATCCCAGTGAGTACAAACCCAAACTATTTAATGTTTGTTCATAAGACAATCCATCCATTCTCGGGACATCTGAGCAAATCTTCACTGAACTGCCTGCAATGGAATGATCTCTTTCCTTAAATAAAGGGACTGAAACTGTTCACAGTACTCCTGATATAGTCTCACCAGCACCTTGTAGAGCTACAGGAAGACTTCCCTACTCTTATACTCCAACCTCTTTGAAATAAGGGCCAACAATCACAATTGCCTTTTTTTTTCCCAGAATCCCTACAATGTGGAAACAGGCCCTTCGGCCCAACAAGTCCACACTGAGCCTCTGAAGAGTAACCCATCCAGACCCATTCCCCTCCCCTACTACCCCAGTCTAATGCACCTAACCTGCACAGCCCTGAACACTATGAGCTATTGGTTTAGCTCAGTTGGCAGGGCAGCTGGCTTGTAATACTAATAGCAAAAGTTCAAATGGCACCCTGGCTGAGGTTGCCAAGAAGGACACTCCTTCTCAACCTTTCCCTTTGTCTGAGATGTCATGATCTTCAGGTGAAACTACCACCAGTGACCTCTGTCTAATAGAGATCAGGACTATGGTCACTTTGCCTTTTCTGTTCTGTATGATTTGAAATGGACTTTAATGGAGTGTATTGCACATATTATTTCATAAAGTGCTGCATACTTTTGCAACAAAAAAGATCATTGATTCACATAAATTATCCAGTTATATTACTTAACAATTCAGTATCATCATATTCTACCTCATCAGTGTTCTGACGTGGATAGCTGCCAGAATTTGTTTACCCAAACTGTACACAAAATCTTTGAAAATGCTGCAATCTGAATGTTCCTATGGAGATTTCCAGAGAATATAGATGATTGGCTTCATTGACTCCAAGTTTAATTCAGTCGGGTTGTTCGAGGCAGAGTAATGTAATCAGAAAATGCACGGAATTATTCGCAATGTCAGCAAAATATGTGACATGATCCTGGCCATCATTGGTATTCTGGGTTTGTACAGAAACTGTGTAAATATGCTGGTTTTACTGTGGGACTGACACGGCTGACCGTCTTTCTGCAGATACCAGGTCACTTTTTATCATATATTTTCAAACTGGTCAGTTGGTCTGAATTAACTTTGGAGTTTTGATTTACTGCCTCGAATACAAGTGAGGTTCTGATTGCAGTTGGCATGACTGTTAAGTTCAATGATATCTAAACCAGCGATGCTTGCAAAAGAAAAATTGATATTATCGAATCAGAAACAGAAATTTCTGGAGAAACTCTGCAGGTCTGGCAGCATCTGTGGAGAGAAAGCAAAGTCAATGTTTTGAGCCTGGTGACCCTTCTACAGAATTGAATCTGTTCCAAAAGCTTTGGTTTTGTTTCTATTTGCTTCATCGCCCCAGCTCATCTTGCTCTCCTGCTCCCACCCCTACCCAAATGAGGAATCCAGAGCAAACTGAGGTCCAGCTGCATTTGGTCCACTTTGGTGACTGAGATCACTGCTCATGATATGATTCTTTGGCAACCTGTTTAAACTTTGATCAGAAGACAACTCTTCCATACAGGGTTTCATCCTCGTATTTGGACCTTCTGTTACTCATCTACAAGACGCCACTCAACTCATCATCCAGAGGTGTGATGGGAAATGGGCTAATGTGGTGGAATTTGGAGTGGAATTCTGGTCCAGGTAATGTCCAAAATTAGGAATGTCTAACCAAACTTAAATTGACCAAATCCCAGTATGATCTGAAGATACAACTGGAATGGGATCCAATCTTCAATATTATGCAGCTTTAGCTTCTCGTGACTCTAAAATAGGTGAGTTAAGTCAAAGAAAACCATTCCCATTTGTCCAGCCTGATAAGAAGTGTGCTTCCATCTTCACTGATTCTGGGTTTACCTCCCTTCAGCTTCCTGATTTCCCACACCAGGCTGGGAAATGCTCAAACTGCAAAGTCAGTTAAATCAAGGTTCAAAAATCTCATTGAAACTTACAAAGATGTCAATCAGCTTTCAGGAAGTGGACTAAGGTTTATCCCATAAACTCTGTGTATTAAACCTTGAAATAGGCATGTCTGAGATTAAGTGAGATCACAGTTATGATGTTTAACCATTTGCTTAATTCAAAGTCCATATCTTTTTGTATCAAAATACAGATATGATAGCCTGGACTCGGGTAGTATGTTTGCTTCAAACTATTTTAGTCTATTTTCTTTTCTCTCCCTAACAACAGTTAATTTAGTGGCACTTAATATTTTGTCTCTGGAAAGTGTGGCCTGTCTTCCTGCACCACTTGCTACCTGGTGGCCATGGCAGCATCTGATATGATGGTTGTTATCACTGAGGTCATACTGAGGCAGATCAATGTTTATTATTTCCCTTTATCTTTCTTGGATAAAACTCCTGTGTGAAGCATAAACTATGTCCTGTCAATAACAGCCACTTCTTGCTCTGTTTGGTTCATTGTCACTTTCAGCTTTGATCGTTTTGTCACTATTTGCTTCCAGAAAATGAAAAACTAAATATTGCTCAAAGAGAAATGCTGTTGTAATTCTAACAACAACCTACCATGGTTTTGTATTTCAAAGCCGAGCTATTATAATGAATCCCAGCTGGGTAGGATTTAAATGGTTCCTTACAGTTCTTAATCCATTGTTGCCATTTGATCTAATTCTGCTGCTCAACGCTCTGACAGACACATTATAGTAGCCAGTCGAGTCCGTAAGGGACTGAGGGGTCAGAACAAAGAAGAGAATCACAGTGATCCAGAGATGGAGAGCAGAAGGAGGTCTACAATTTTACTCTCGACCATTTCTGGCAGCTTTGTTATTTTGTGTTCCACATATGTGATAACTTTCATTTACAATACTATTCCTCAAACTACTCCCATTGATGGAAATCATTCTTTACACGTATTTGAACAAGTCGGAGTTATTTTCGTGAATTTAAGTGGTTGCACAAATGCATTTATTTGTGTGGCAACACAGCCCAAATTCAGGCACCAGATCAAGAAAGCAGTGAAATGTTCTTTTACGTAAATCAGCATTGTGATGAACAAATAGAACAGCATCGAGTGTCCAAATGCAGATCCTAGTGTTTCCAAAGCATGGAAGGTTTATTAATCTCTTAACTTGACATTTGCATATCTCCAGTGGCTGATTTTGTGGGTGGATGAATGAGATGTTGCTGGGGAACGGTGTGTAGGGGGATGCAGGTAGTGTTGTAGAGGGTAAAATAATTGTCATTCTGAAAAATCTGCACAGAGCTGGTATCCCATTATCAGGTCACCTTTTATCTACATGTGCACAGTACACTGGCTGTGGGTAGCCAGCTCAGAATCAGTCCCTGAAGTGAGGAGACTGAATTTCCTATTTATTTTTTTTTCTTTTACTATTTCAGATGGTGGTAATTCTGTGTGAAATTGTGCCCTGTTATTATCCTTATGCAGCCTGTTTCGGAAGTCAATTGCTCATTCATTCTCTTTGCCCAATCTGTCTAAATCAGAGAATCTCTAAGGTGGTGATTTGGACCATTGGGTCTGCCCTAACCCTTCAAACAGCATCCCACTACCACTGTAATCCCAGTTTACCAATCGTCAATTCACCTAGCATTGCACACCCCTGGACACTACAGCACAGCAAATCCACCGAACCTCTACACCTTTGGACTGAAGGAGGAAACCCATATGGACTCAGGGAGAACATGCAAACTCTACACAGACAGGAGTGGAATTGAACCCAGGTCCCTGACACTGTGAACAGTCATGCTAACCACTAAGCCACCATGCCAACTCTCCCACAGATGGAAGAAACTGGAACCAAATCAATGAAAACAGAGGAGTAATTGTGGCTATATCTTCACCCCAATATTGTATAATGTTGCAGAACCATTGGCATTACCTCAGTGTCCCTTAGCTTGTTGTCAAGGAAGAGCTAAATCTCATGGTCATTTGTACAATTAACAAACTTGTAAACAAATCTGTGTAATCACTGAATGGCCGTCTGTGAAACGGATTGATGTTTACCCTCAGAAACTGAATAAAAAAATAAAACTTGCTGACTTTGCAGGTTCATGTCAGTCTCATTCATACCTTGTGTTGATCCCGTGGGAATTGTGTGAAATAATTGCTGGAATAGGGAAGGGTCCAGCAATTCCTTTCCCTCCAGCTCAGTCTGAACAGTATCAAGAAGCTGTGACTCTGGGACTGGAACAGATCTGCAGCAATCTCGGCTGGTTCTAAAAAGTCAGTCTGACAGAGAGAGACATTTGTGTGTGGATGTGGGGATGCCACGGGCTGAGTCATGGTCACTGGATATCCCACACTTAGTCTAGGTTCAACCCTCCCTGTTCCACTCCCTGACTGGTCGCACTGGATACTGCAAAGCTTGTGCATCCTGACAACATCAGTCTCTAAAAATTGTCACACAAAGGTGTGCCGGTACAGCTACAGTGCTGGTGTGGAATATAATGTCTACAGTGTAAGATAACTGATGTATGGACAGTCCACAGTGTGCAACGTATGTACTGTCTACAGTAATACAATATCTACAGTCATGCAACATCTACTTTATTTGATAACTAATATACAGACACTCTGTAGTGTGCAAAGTGTGAACTTCCAACAGTGATATGCTGTCTACAGTGTGTGACAATAACATGTGGATAGTTAGCAGAGTGCACGTTTGTATTGTCTACAGTAATACATAGTCAACCGTGTGGGAAACTGATATTTGAATATGTAGCTGAGTGTAGCCTGAATTGAACACACGGGTGCACAATGAGATGCTGGGCCCTTTCCAGTCTTTACCATTGGATGATGCACCATTTGTTGAAATCTAAGACTGAATGGAACCTTGTGGAGATCTGTGTTAGAGGCAAATATTTAACAGACAAATCAACAAAATTGCCGTTAGACACTGACATGTTGACCCGACCCTGCAACCCGACATGAGATAGGGACCAGAGGTGGTCAAAGTGAAATCACAGTGAATGCAATGGGAGCATCAAAAAATGGTCTTTTCGGGACTGGGAGGGAGATTACTTAATTAATCTTCCCTTACAAATGTGATTTCTTTCAGAGTTTTGTTAGCGAGGTCTCTGCTAGTGTCGGGTTCTCCAGTGTATTTGATGAGAGTGGTTCAGGCACACATTGTGCAGATGGTCCCTGGTTCCAAACTATGACCTGATCCTGACTGATTTTACACACAGTGTTGATGCAGACCCTGTCATTCTCACAGAGGAACAGTTACAGCGCTGACCAATCTCTGACCCAGTATCAAACACAGACTATCACTAAAGTCTAACGCTGGGAATAATTACACTTTGAACATATGTTTATTACAGAAACAACCATGTGTTTATGGCAAAGCTATATTCAATTTATGTACAACTGAAGACAGGTTATTAATTATTAAGAAATAATTAATAACAAACAGGTTTATTGTACAATTGAACAAATTACAGAGCATGGAGTACAGGAGTTGGAATGCCTTGTTGCAGGTGTACAAGAGTTCCTTGAAGAAGTAACAAAGAGGATTGATGAGGACAGAGCAGTAGATGTGATCTATATGGACTTCAGTAAGGCTTTGACAAGGTTCCTCATGGGAGACTGATTAGCAAGGTTAGATCTCATGGAATACAGGAAGAACTAGCCATTTGGATACAGAACTGGCTCAAAGGTAGAAGAGTGGTGGTGGAGGGTTGTTTTTCAGACTGGAGGCCTGTGACCACTGGAGTGCCACAAGGATCCTCTACTTCTTGTCATTTACATAAATGATTTGGATGTGAGCATAAGAGGTATAGTTAGTAAGCCTGCAACTGACACCAAAATTGGAGGTGCAGTGGACAGCGAAGAGGGTTACCTCAAATTACAACAGGATCTGGGCCAGATGGGCTAGTGAGCTGAGAAGTGACAGATGGAATTTAATTCAGACAAATGCGAGGTGCTACATTTTGGTCAAGTAAATCTTAGCAGGACTTATATACTTAATGGTAAGGTGCCAGGGAGAGTTGCTGAACAAAGAGACCTTGGAGTGCAGGTTCATAGCTCCTTGAAAGTGGAGTCACAGGTAGATAGGATAGTGAAGAAGGCGTTAGGTATGCTTTCTTTTATTGGTCAGAGTATTGAGTACAGGAGTTGGGAGGTCATGTTGCAGCTGTGCAGGACATTGATTAGGCCACTGTTGGAATATTGCGTGCAATTCTAGTCTCCTTCCTATTGGAAAGATGTTTGAAACTTGAAAGGGTGAAGAAAAGGTTTACAAGGATGTTGCCTGGGTTGGAGGATTTGCGCTATAGGGAGAGACTGAACAGGCTCGGGCTGTTTTCCTTGGAACATCGGAGGCTGAGGGGTGAGGGGTGACCTTATAGAGTTTTAAAAGTTATGAGGGGCATGAAAAGGTAAATAGGCAAAGTCTTTTCCCTGGGGCCGGGGAGTCCAGCACTGGAGGGCATAGGTTTAGGATGAGAGGGGAAAGATATAAAAGAGACCTAAGGGGCAACTTTTTCAAGCAGAGGATGGCACGTGTACGGAATGAGCTGCCAGAGGAAGTGGTGGAGGATAGTACAATTGCAACTTTTCAGAGGCATTTGGATGGGTAAATGAATAGGAAGGGTTTGGAGGGATATGGGCTGGGTGCTGGTTGGTGAGACTAGATTGGGATGAGATATCTGCTCGATATGGACGGGTGGGACTGAAGGGTCTGTTTCCATGCTGTACATCTCTACGACTCTATGACATGAGTGAGGTCACATTTGGAGTACTGTATACAGTTCTAGTCGCTCTACTACAGAAATTAACTATTAAACTAGAAAGAGGGCAGAAAGGATTTACTAGGATGTTACCTGGACTGGAAGGTTTGAGCTACAAGAAGAGATGAGATAGGATGGGACCTTTTTCCCTGGAGTGTAGGAGATTCAGGGGTGACCTTATACAGAACTATAAAATCATGAGCGTCATAGATAAGGTAGGTAGCCAGAAGCTTTTCCCCAAGGGAGTCTAAAACTCTGGGGCATATGTTTAAGGTGAGAGGGGAGAGATACAAAAGGGTATAGAGAGGCAGTTTTCTTCACACTGAGGATGGTGAGTGTCTGGAATGGGCTGCCAGAGGTGTGGAAGTGAGTGCAATTTCATCATTTAAGAAACATTTAGACAGGTGTATGGATGGGTTCGATACGGAGGTACACGGACCAAACACAAGCAAAAGGAACTAGTTTAACGGTGAAAACTGGACAGCATGGGCACGTTAGCCAAAAGGCCGTTTCTATGATGGCGATCTCTCGGACTCTTTTATAGAAGCTTCACAGTCACAGCTCCATCTCCCTGTGCTCGACGGTGAATATCACCCACACACCAACACTCACCAGCTGCTACTGAAAGTTTCTACTGAATACTCCACATCATTCCCATTCTATTTCAGAATTCCAGGAATTGTTTTTCTTGAGCCAATGTAATATCTCATGTGTTTCACTTGATGGAGGTGAGAGAAATACACCTCTCAGTAATATCAAGTCCAAATAGTTGGCAATTTCTTGATCCTTTGATCACATAAATACTCAGACACCAGCCCTGCATTCTCTCAGTGATCGGAGCTGCTTCTTTCCATCTGAACTGAACTGATTCCTCCATAATCTAAGAAAGAAATTAATGATTAATAACCAACCAATTAATTAAGTTAAAATGACAGAATCATTCATAATTTTCCAATTGAAACACATTTTGAAATCAAACTGTGAGCAGCTATACAGTAACAAATTGGTCTAAGTGGTGGGGGAGAGAGAATCTAATGAGCTGCTGCACACACAGACAGTGCTGTAAGAATCTAAGGCGTTGATATTTGGGGAATGATGTAAATTGAGGATGTAGTTGGACTGGAGGAAATCGCATTGGACTTGTAATGCAGTGACCTCAAGTATAAATACTCGCAACTGGCTGAATTTTATCTCAAATAAATAATCCATCTGGTTTTGAAAGTTAGGTTCTGCAATGGGACTATGAAACTAACACCAATTGCTGTAAATACACATCTGCTTCACTCATTTCCATCACCAAAGGGAATCTGAAAATCTTACCTGGTCTGGCCCAGAGGTATTTTCATTAAATAGCTCTGACTGATAAAGATGTGGTTAAAGATGTATGTTTCAGATATGAATATGGAATGAAAATGGGATGGATATCTGATTTCAATTTTGGCACTAAAATTCACAACACACATAATTAACACGGTAATGACACCATCCTAACGACAGGTATCAAGATAGGTATGGGCAAGGATTTTTATTCTGCTGATTTTTCATCACTTCACACTGAAATGTTGATTGCACTTTGAACACCACCTCAAAGACATGCTTCAAATGGCAAGGACGGAGAACAGATTCCGACTGGGGAGCATCAGATTCTCAGGAGCAACACAAGGGACCAAATTCGTTAGTTTGTGAGGACATTGTCAACCAGACTAGACCTGAAACTTGCGCAAAGGGAACCAATAAGAGAGAACAACCTGTTTCAACTTAATGAGATGGGAATCGCGGAGGCCATGGGGCTCAGCAGGAGAAAGAGCATCCACCAGAGGGTGGTAGTGAGAAGTGACTGAGGAAAATTCTGGGAGTTGAAGCACGAGAACAGGGAAGGAGATTGCTGAGTATTCAATGTCAAAGAACAGCTGGATTAACTCCTGGAAAGGGAGGGTGAACAGCAGTGTGTGTGATTCAGGTGGGAACTAACAATCAACAACTTTAAGGCAGAACAAAGAGTGTCTTTCAGCAACGTGACAGTCCTCCAGGAGCATGGTAAAAACAATGACTGCAGATGCTGGAAACCAGATTCTGGGTCAGTGGTGCTGGCAGAGCACAGCAGTTCAGGCAGCATCCAACGAGCAGCGAAATCGACGTTGCGGGCAAAAGCCCTTCATCCAGGAGCAGTTGATGTTTGTCTCATTGTGCGTCCTGGGGAACAGACTGTAGAGCATAGAGTCTTGCATCATGGAGCTGCTCAGGATGAACCTTGACAAAGGCCACTCAATCTTTCTCCAGACTTCGTTTGCAAAGACAAATTCCAGAAGGAGATGTGCGATAGTCTCTCTCCCCTCCACAACCCCTTAGAGAGTAGCATGCTGTGGCGAAGAGAGTCTGGTTGTGAGAGAGACAGACAGACAGACAGAGAGAAACAGACAGAAAAAGAGAAGAGGATTCAACGATAGGAATAGGGCTCTCTAGTTGCCTACATGCAGTGTCTTGGTGAGACCACACCTGAAGTCATGTGTGCAGTTTTTGTCCCTTATCCAATGAAGGACATTCATGCATAGAAGGAATACAACAAAGGTTTCCCAGACTGACTCGTGGGATAGCAGGACTGATGAATGAAGATAGACTGGATCAGTTAGGACTATTTTCACTGTAGGTTAGAATAATATGGGGCATCTTTTAGAGACCTACAAAATTCAAATAGGAAAGGTCAGGGTAAACACAGTAAGGATGTTCCCAATGTCCAGAACAAAGGGTAAATGTCTAAGGATCTGGGGTAGGCTATTTCGAGATGAGATGAGGATAAATTTCTTCACTCAGGTTGAGGCGAGTCTGTGAAATTCCCTGTCAGAGAGAATGTTTGTGGGCTAAAACACTGAATGGTTGGAAAGAAAAATTAAATATTGTTCTCAAAAACAATTTACAGAGAGAGAAACAGAGTCAGCTGTGAAGAAGGATCACTGGACTCAAAACGTTAACTTTACTTTCTCGCCACGGATGCTGTCAGGACAGTTGAGTTTCTTCAGCAATTTTGGCTTTTGTTTTAGGTTTCTACTATCTGTATTTCTTTGCTTTAGTACGCCATGTTGTGGCTGTGCAGGCCGTTGCTTTGGCCACTTTTGAAATGCTGCATGCAGCTCTGGGCTTCTTGCTATAGGAAGGATGTTGTGGAAGTTGAAATAATTCAGAAAGGATTTACAAGGATGTTGTTGGGGTTGGAGGGTTTGATCTAGAGGGAGAGGCTGAATAGGCTGGGGCTGTTACCCCTGAAGCATGGGAGGCTGAGGGGTGACTTTATATCAATGTTTATAAAACCATGAGGGGCATAGGTAGGGCAAATAGACAAGATGTGGTCCCCAGGGTTGGGGGAGACCAAAACTAGGGGGCATAGTGTTAAGTTGGGGGCAAGATTTAAAAGGGACCTAAGGGGCAATGTTTTCACACAGAGGGATGGTATGAGATTGGAGTGAGCTGCCAGAGGAAGTGGTGGAGGTTGGGGCAATTACAGCACATAAAAGGCATCTTGATGGGTTTATGAATAGGAAGGGTTTGGAAGGATATGGGCTGGGTGCTGGCAGGTGGGACTAGATTGGGTTGGGATATCTGGTTGGCATGGAAAGGTTGGACCGAAAGGTCTGTTTCCGTGCTGTACATCTCTTTGACCCTATGACTGTAAAAGATATTTCGATAAATACGGGAGAAGGAAAGGTTCAGAGGGATATGGGCCTGGAGCAGGCAGGTGGGACGAGTTCAGTTTGGGATTGACAAGTTGAACGCAAGACAGAAAATTGATTGTTTTATATCCAATTTTTAAAAATATTTGTGCAATTATATTCCATTGAACTCATCCATATGTGATCCAGCAAAGAGTAAAAGAAATGGTTAATTGTGAGGCACTATTGCCCTGCTTGGATAACACAAAGAAAAAGACTTATAGACATCAATCAATCAATCAATAAATTCCTGCTTCTCTGATGTATTTAACAATACACAAAACATGTTTTCAGTTCCAAGCAAAATGGATAATAGTTCATCCCAACAGTCATGTAAAATATGTGGCGATGAGCTGCCCAATCTCCCTGCTGCTGAGGTGAATGGTGAATTTTGTGCTACCACAAAGGGCAGATCATGCCTCGTGTAAATCACAGACTGTTGAACCTCTATTTCAAACCCATCCTGACACTCACCCGTAACAGTTTCAGATACATGAATGGCAGCCTTGCTGTGATAGCAATGTATTCTGCATTGAACTAGGTACAGCATTCACTTACTATTTATCTAGTGAATGGTTAGGTCAAATACAATATCAGATTAGCTTTGGTTTGTAAAAGTAAACTACAAAGGATGATATTCATCTCTGCAATGGCACACAATTGGTGACAGAGGTTGGGTTCAACAGTTTGATTTGCCACCTGATCTCCATTGCTATTCTCTGTCAGTGAACTATGTTCAGTCACACACTAGGTCTGTTCATTTAATTGAGGGCCTCTTAGGATTAGTGTTCGAACCTTCGCCAACTTTTCTTTTCGTTTAATTTATTATTTTATCAATTTGATTTGTAGATGTGACCTGCAATGAGCTGGAAATGATCTTTGGATTGTGAACATCAACTTGTGTTTCAACAAAACAAACAAACAAGCTGCTGTTTGTTCGCGAGGTAGGGCCTCACAGTTAATGCAGGTTAGCTCTTGATCAATAGGATCCTGTAGATGTTTCAGCACAGTGGGAGAGCAGCACATTGAACCAGATAAGAGATGTTTGGGAATTGATCAGGCCAGTACCTGGGAATTGTTGTGAACAAGCCTGGGGTAGAACATAAAATCAAAAGAACTGTGGATACTGGACATTAGAAACAAAAACAAAAATTGAGGGAAAAGCGCAGCGTATGTGGATAGATATATTTCGGTCCAATGAGCTTTCCTCAGAACAGCAATTTCCATTTGTTTCTGGGAGAAAACGAGATGTTCAAACATAGGCATAGATCACGGTTTAAGTTGGTTTTTGGGACTGTGCTTTTGAGAGAACGAACCTGGCTATTGACGTTACAGCATGAAGATTTAAATGCTCCCTGCCTAACCTTCCACTTTATTTCAGAATTTCAGTCCTCAGAGTGACTTCAAAGGTGGCACAGATCGATATCTTCAGAAAATTAACAAAGAAACCATCAATATACATTGAGAATAAGATATGAAAACCACTTAATCTGGCCAGTTTTATTACTTTACTTTAATTATCCCTTCGCTGTGTGTATTTGTCTGTCTGTCTGTCTTTTGTGTGAATTGCCCTGAAAACAAGGTTATTGGTTTCAAACTTTGTTGTTTAATTTTGCTCTGCTAAAGTTCCTATATTGGTAATAAATTGCTTTTTTTTGTTGTTTCAGTTATTAACCTACCGTCTAGGTTTCATTATAAACAGAGTCTGTGATTGGTTATAAAGTCTGGTTAGGAATTGTTGAGGTTAAAATCTTTGAAGGTTTTAATTTTACTCTGTTGTGAACACAGAGGTACGGTGATTTGGCTCGGTTCTTTGTTTCCTTGTCATAGCACTAGTTAAAGACTCTGCCAGACTCCTTGTGGCTTTGAATGTCTCACAGTGTAAGACCAACTAAGTTAGCCTGGTGCTTTTTTTTGTTATAGTTACAGCACTCAGTATCAAGGTCAATGCGGTAGTAGCATTAAAAATAAATAAAAAGCATGGAAAACTCCTTGACTCTCAGAAAAAAAATGAATAGTAATTGTGATTCAGCTACTATAGTGACAAGTGGCTCAGGGATCTAGGTTTGATTCCGCCCCTGGGTGACTGTCTGTGTGGAGTTTGCACATTCGCCCAGTGTCTGCGTGGGTTGCCTCTGGGTACTCCAGTTTCTTCCCACAGTCAACCATGTGCAGATTAAATGAACTGATCGTGCTAAAATGCCCATAGTGTCCAGGGATGTGCAGACTAGATGGGTTATAGAGTCATAGAGATGTACAACAAGGAAACAGACCCTTTGGTCCAACTCGTCCATGCTGACCAGACATCCTTAATTAATCTAATCAAATTTGCCAGCATTTGGCCCATATCCCTCTAAGTGATTCCTATTCATATACCCATCCAGATGCCTTTTAAATGTTGTAATTGCACCAGCCTCCACCACTTCCTCTGGCAGCTCATTCCATACCCACACCATCCTTTGTGTGAAGAAGTTGCCCCTTAAGTCCCTTTTAAATCTTTCCCCTCTCACTCCCAGATCCCAAGGAAAAGACCTTGCCTATTTACCCTAAACATGTTCCTCATGACTTTATAAACTCTATCAGGTCACCCTCAGCCTTCAATGCTCCAGGGAAAACAGTCCCAGTCCATTCAGGCTCTCCTTATAGGTCATAACCCTCCAACCCTGGCAACCTCCTTCTAAATCTTTTCTGTAGTCTTTCATGTCCCTTGGGAAATACAGGGATAGGTGAGGGGTCTGGATGGGATGCACTTCAGAGGGTTGTTGATGGTCCAAATGATCGTTTTCTGCTCTGTAGAGATTCTATGATCCTATGAAATTCATATCAGGAGGAATTTATAAGAGAAAATCAATGGGTCATTGCTGACATGTTATCTAATTTCACCCGGATCAATACATACTTTAGAACTTTGCACTTGTGGATTGCAGGGGCTAATCGTTTGATCCCCTCCTCCTGAATATAACATTTCTCCAAATTCAACTCCATCACTGATTCACAAAGTTGTACAACATGAGACATTACAAAACAGTCCATTGGGTTCAATCTCAGTGCATTCTTTGGATTGGAATCCCTAAAGTTCAAACGTTCCACAGATCCAATGGTCTTCTGAACGAAAGCTCTATTCTGAGACTCCAGCAAATAATGGAATATGTTCAGCAGTTTCCTCTTTCCAGTGACTCTGTCCATGTTTTTGATTTCTGCCTGAACATTGGCCTGCAGCCAGTCTATCAACTGACAGGTCGTGTGATGAGACAGCGGACCCAGGAATGGTTCCAGATTTCGGGATGAAGTGGGTGTTGAAAGACCAACTAAAAATCGAATAAAAATCTCAAACCGACCATCATCCTTCTTAAAAGCACAGTGAAGCATTTCTACCACATTCTGATGCTTTGGACTCAAATACTGAGCCAGGGCGGCCAAGAATTCCTGGATGGTAAGGTGGAGAAATGTGTACACAATGTTTTTAGCTGTGTCATCCCTTTCCAAGATCTCCATCATGAATCCTGAAATGAATTTGCTGGACTCCAGCTGATGCTGAATGAAGTGATTCTCATTAAAAACAATTCTCCTTTTCGAAACTCCCTGGTAAGCCAACTCCCCGAGTGGCTGTAAAACCATCCGCTGGTCCTCAACATCTCGCTTGTGGTTGTCCAAGAGATTGGAAAGGTAGATGGAGAAAAGTTGAGTGATGGTTTTGGGAAGAGGTTGCTTGCACTTCAGCTGTGTAAAGAGCGGGCCTAAGATTGAGGAAATGATCCAGCAATATGAAGGGTTGTAGCACATGGTGTACAGGATCTCATTCTCCTCGACGTGTTTGAAGACATTGGTAGCGAGTTGCTCACTGCCAAAAAACTTTCTGAAAAACTCTTTACTTTCATCAGCAGGAAAGCCCAGGATCTCAGCCCAAAGGTTGACGTTGGTCTTTTCCAATGAGTCAAGGGCAGTCGGCCGGCTGGTCACCAGCACAGAACAACCTCTGAGCAGCTGTTGCTGTACCAGGGAGTGCACCATTTCAAAAACTTCACATCTGCAGTCAGGCGCAACACAGTGATTCACAGAGACATCACCAGCCAAGCGGCCAGTGAAATCAATCTGGTGTTTGTACTCATCTAATCCATCAAAAACCAAGAGAAGATATTCAGGTTTCATCTAGATATCTTCAATTATCTTTTCTAAATAAGGGTACTGATCCTTAGTCTCTCGGAAGACTTCGCGACGGCTGGTGGGTAAGTTTGGTCGTTTATTTAATAGTTAAAAATTTAAAGTTTTCTTTCAAAAAAAGCGGTAGCAGACCCGGAAGGCGTGCTAGGTTACTTGGGTAAGGTTTTTTTTTCTCCCCTTATTTAAACGCGGGCTCCGAGTTTTAGGCCTCAGTCTCTCGGAAGACTTCGCGACGGCTGGTGGGTAAGTTTGGTCGTTTATTTAATAGTTAAAAATTTAAAGTTTTCTTTCAAAAAAAGCGGTAGCAGACCCGGAAGGCGCGCTAGGTTACTTGGGTAAGGTTTTTTTTTCTCCCCTTATTTAAACGCGTAGGCGAGTCACCCGAGGCACTACACGAGTAGTGCCTCCCACCCTTCCACCTCCTCTAACCTAATAATAAGACCAATTGTCACTAGCGGGTAAGTGCTCCATTTTCCTTGTTTGTTTCTTTAGATTTAGTTGGTTTTGTTGTTGTTTTTTTTTAAGGAAAGCTTACTTTTAGAGGGATGGCAGTGCAGAGAGGGCAATGTTCCTCTTGCAACATGTATGAGGTGAGGGAAGCCATTAGCGTCCCTGCTGAGTACACTTGCAAGAAGTGCACCCATCTCCAGCTCCTCCAAACCCGTGTTAGGGAACTGGAGCTGGAGTTGGATGAACTGCGGATCATTCGGGAGGCAGAGGAGGTCATAGATCGGAGCTTTAGGCAAGTAGTTACTCCGAAAGTTCAAGATAGATGGGTGACAGTGAGGGGGAGTGGGAGGAGGAAGCCAGTGCAGGGACCCCCTGCGGTCATTCCCCTCAAGAACAAGTATACCGTTTTGGATACTTGTGGGGGGGATGACTTACCAGGGGCAAGCAACGAGGTTCAGGCCTCTGGCACAGAGCCTGGCCCCGTTGCTCAGAAGGGTAGGGTGGAGAAAGGTAGAGCGATAGTTCTTGGGGACTCGATAGTGAGGGGTACAGACAGACGGTTTTGTGGGGGCGACAGGGACTCACGTTTGGTATGTTGCCTCCCAGGTGCAAGGGTACGTGATGTCGCTGATCGTGTTTTCCGGGTCCTTAAGGGGGAGGGGGAGCAGCCCCAGATCGTGGTCCACGTTGGCACCAACGATATAGGTAGGAAGAAGGGTGAGGATGTCAGACAGGCTTTCAGGGAGCTAGGTTGGAAGCTCAGAGTTAGAACAAACAGAGTTGTAGTCTCTGGTTTGTTACCCGTGCCACGTGATAGAGAGTCGAGGAATAGGGAGAGAGAGCAGTTAAATGCGTGGCTACAGGGATGGTGCAGGAGGGAGGGATTCCGGTTTCTGGACAACTGGGGTTCTTTCTGGGGAAGGTGGGACCTCTATAAAAAGGATGGGCTACACCTGAACCTGAGGGGCACCAGTATCCTTGGGGGGAGGTTTGCTAGTGCTCTTTGGGAGGGTTTAAACTAACTCCGCGGGGGCATGGGAACCAGGACTGTAGCTTTAGGGTACAGGACCTTGAGTGTAGGGAGGTTAGGAATAATGCAGCGATCTCTAAGGAGGGTGCCTGTAACCAGAAGGGTGGATTGAAGTGTGTATACTTCAATGCCAGAAGTATAAGGAATAAGGTAGGTGAATTTGCAGCGTGGGTTGGTACCTGGGACTTCGATGTTGTGGCCATTACAGAGACGTGGGTAGAACAGGGACAAGAATGGCTGTTGCACGTTCCAGGGTTCAAATGTTTTAGTAGGATCAGACATGGGGGTAAAAAAGGGGGAGGCGTGGCATTACTTGTCAAAGATAGTATCACAGCAGTGGAATGGACGATGGAAGAGGACTTGCCATCTGAGGTAGTTTGGGCTGAGGTTAGAAATAGGAAAGGTGAGGTCACCCTGTTAGGTGTTTTCTACAGGCCTCCTAATAGTCCTAGAGAAGTAGAGGATAATATTGCGAGGATGATTCAGGAAAAGAGTGAAGGTAGCAGGGTGGTTGTTATGGGGGACTTTAACTTCCCAGATATTGACTGGGAGAGCTATAGCTCGAGTTCATGAGATGGGTCGGTGTTTGTACAATGTGTGCAGGAGGGTTTCCTGACACAATATGTCGACAGGCCAACAAGAGGGGAGGCTATATTGGATTTGGTTCTAGGTAATGAACCAGGCCAGGTGTTAGACTTGGAGGTAGGTGAGCACTTCGGGGACAGTGACCACAACTCGGTGACTTTTACTTTAGTGATGGAGAGGGATAATCGTGCGCCGCAGGGCAAGAGCTATAGCTGGGGGCAGGGAAATTATGATGCAGTGAGGCATGACTTAGGATGTGTGGATTGGAAAAACAGGCTTCAAGAGAAGAACACTAATGAGATGTGGGGATTGTTCAAGGAGCAGCTACTGCGTGTCCTAGATAGGTATGTACCAGTCAGGCATGGTGTAAAGGGCCTTGTGAGGCAGCCGTGGTTTAGTAAGGAATTGGAGTCCCTTGTGAAAGGGAAGAAGGCGGCATATGTAAAGATGAGGCGTGAAGGTTCAGTAGGGGCGATTGAGAGTTATAAGGTAGCCAGGAAGGAGCTAAAGAGGGAGCTAAGAGAAGCGAGAAGGGGACATGAAAAGTCTTTAGCTGGTAGGATTAGGGAAAACCCAAAGGCTTTCTATAGGTATGTCAAGAATAAAAGGATGACTAGGGTAGGTATCGGTCCAGTCAAGGATAGTAGTGGGAAGTTGTGTGTGGAGGCGGAGGAGATTGGAGAGACATTAAATCAGTACTTTTCATCAGTATTCACTCAGGAACAGGACACTGTTGCTGATGTGAATATGGAATCACAAATAATTAGAATGGATGCCCTGGAAATATGCAGGGAAGAGGTTTTGGGAATATTGGAAAGGATGAATATAGATAAGTCTCCTGGGCCTGATGGCATTTACCCCAGGATCCTATGGGAAGCTAGGGAGGAGATAGCAGAGCCATTGGCCTGGATTTTTATGTCGTCATTGTCAACGGGAATAGTACCAGAGGACTGGAGGATAGCGAATGTGGTCCCATTGTTCAAGAAAGGGAGTAGGGATAGCCCTAGTAACTATAGGCCAGTGAGTCTGACTTCAGTGGTGGGCAAAGTCTTAGAGAGAATGGTAAGGGATAAGATTTATGAACATCTGGGTAGGAATAACGTGATCAGGGATAGCCAGCATGGTTTTGTGAAGGGCAGGTCGTGCCTCACAAACCTTATTGAGTTCTTTGAGAAGGTGACTAAGGAAGTGGACGAGGGTAAAGCAGTAGATGTTGTGTATATGGATTTTAGTAAGGCGTTCGATAAGGTTCCCCATGGTAGGCTAATGCTAAAACTTCGGAGGTATGGCATTGAGGATACATTAGAGGTTTGGATTAGGAATTGGCTGGCTGGAAGGAGACAGAGGGTAGTAGTTGATGGATTATGTTCATCTTGGAGTGCAGTTACTAGCGGTGTACCACAAGGATCTGTTTTGGGACCATTGCTTTTTGTTATCTTTATAAATGATCTAGAGGAAGGACTTGAAAGCTGGGTAAGCAAGTTTGCGGATGACACAAAAGTCGGTGGAGTTGTGGATAGTGAGGAAGGAAGTGGTAGGTTACAGCGGGATATAGATAAGTTGCAGAGCTGGGCGGAAATGTGGCAAATGGAATTCAATGTAGCTAAGTGCGAAGTCGTTCACTTTGGTAGGAATAACAAGATGATGGATTACTGGGCTAATGGTAGGCTACTTGGTAGTGTGGATGAGCAGAGGGATCTTGGTGTCCATGTACACAGATCTCTGAAAGTTGCCACCCAGGTAAATAGTGCTGTGAGGAAGGCATATGGTGTACTGGGCTTTATTGGCAGAGGAATTGAGTTCCGGAGTCCTGAGGTCATGTTGCAGTTGTATAAGACTCTGGTGAGGCCTCATCTGGAGTATTGTGTGCAGTTTTGGTCGCCATACTATAGGAAGGATGTGGAAGCTTTAGAAGGAGTGCAGAGGAGGTTTACCAGGATGTTGCCTGGAATGGTAGGAAAATCTTATGAGGAAAGGCTGAGGCACTTGGGGCTGTTCTCATTGGAGAAGAGAAGGTTTAGGGGAGATCTGATAGAAGTGTATAAGATGATTAGGGGTTTAGATAGGGACGATACTAAGAACCTTTTACCGCTAATGGAGTCAGGTGTTACTAGGGGACATAGCTTTAAATTAAGGGGTGGTAGGTATAGGACAGATGTTAGGGGTAGATTCTTCACACAGCGGGTTGTGAGTTCATGGAATGCCCTGCCCGTATCAGTGGTGAACTCTTCTTCTTTATGGTCATTTAAGCGGGCATTGGATAGGCATTTGGAAGTTATTGGGCTAGTATAGGTTAGGTAGGATTCGGTCGGCGCAACATCGAGGGCCGAAGGGCCTGTACTGCGCTGTATCCTTCTATGTTCTATGTTCTATGTTCTATACCATTTCAGTCAGAGAAACAGCTCTGTTGATGGCATTAAGATTGCAAAATGTGAAATGTAGAACAAATTGGAACTGAGAATTGATGTTTCCTGCTGCCCATTCATGGACCATCCTCTGCACCATTGTTGCCTTACCAATGCCAGCCACTACGCTAACCACCATGGTGCCAGACAGGCTGGAGTGGCCAAACCTGCTCCTGAATAATTGATCAATCCAAATTTTTTCAAGTTCACTGGTGAAGTACCTCCGCTTCTTCATGTTCCCTACCTCTGGAAAGGAGCTCATGTTCCACTAGTCTCCATTCATTCAGAGTGGAAATAATGATAAGCTCTGTATATCGATCAGTGAGGGAAATGGTCGTTATTTTGCTGTCTCCTTTGATGGTGCGTTTGACCACATGCTCGGTTTGGTGGAGGAGGTGTTGCTTGTGTTGATCTTGTATACCTTTCATGACAATGATCAAATATATGTTGGCATTGTTCTTATTTATTAATTAACTACATTAAAATAATTAATGACAAGTAAGGAGGAGTTTGAGTTGGATAGCAATACAAAAAATGTGAGTCGAATCCAAATTTTACTACGCCGTGCTCGAAATTAATCTTGCCTAATAAATACTGAATTAAATTAAATATAAATCAGGGAGAATCAGATGGATTATAGTAGATTTTACATTATTACAGACAAGCCCCTCCACTCTATTGTCATCTCCATCCCCATTGGAGGAGAATTTAACATTGGAACATCTGAGAAGCCAAATATTATCGCATTGTTCACTTATTATTATTTACTGTATTCATTTTTGTTTTGTCTGTTGTCCCCAGTGGAGATAGTATCAGAGTGTTTATAAGATTGATGTCTGCTTCAATCTCAGACAATTTATACCTAATGTAAACATATGGCCCACTGACTGAATAGGGACTGTGCATAACACTCACCTTTTTCAATGCTTAATGTTGGGAACAGGATGACAAACTAGTGATACAATTAAATGTGCTATGTGAACCATAATTATAAAATAACACTGTCGATGTATAAGGATCACATTGGGATCTTCCACCAATTTTATCAACTCATTGTCCATTTCAGTGCAAAAGCTGAAGCCTCTCATTGTACAGTCTAAGATTGTATGTGAATGGACTCCCTATCTATTCTGAATCTTCATGTGAATCTACCTATACCCAGCTTGACCCCATATTTGATTTCATGTTTTAACAAGTCCGAGACATAGATGAAGCAAATCTTATCTCGATATGAGCCTAAACATGTTTCCAAGTCAACTAAATGCCCGGTCAGACAATGGAGTACAGTCTTTGACACAGCCACTCTACGTCAGTAAGATTTCAGCAAACATCCGCTCTTCACAAATCCAATGTTTCAGCACTGTGTGTAGAAATGTGTTTCTGGGATATGTGACTTATTAAAAAACAATTCCTTATCTAGTCCTGGTTGATCAATTAGGTCAAGCGAATATCATTGTAGCCCTATTTGTGCCTTCATTCAATGTCCAAACAACATGCGTGCAATCTGATACATTTTGAACTCGAGTACATATGCAGTCAGTAGAAATATGACACTTGGATGTTTAAAGATTCTGTTTCTATATGTGACCCATATCCTCAACTTCTTTAGGTCAATGTGTGTTTCAAATCACTGCCCAAGGTGGAGCCCACATATGATTCAAGACCTTCTTCAACCAGTACATACATATCAGTTCAGTCTGTCCACACTATGGGACCACACTCTAACTTCTGTATTCACCAGATCTGACTTCATCAGTAACTAGTCTAGAACCAATTGTGTTCCTATAAATGACATCATATTTCCTCAGTCTGTCATGTATTTGATTCAAGCTTTAACTGGGTCTGGAGCTCTGCGACTCCAGCCCAATACAGACATTGTAGACTCCAAGACTCTGGCGATATTGAGATTTACATTTGCATAAAGGCATCCTAAGGCCTAGTATTGACAGTAAAAGCAAGGCTTCTTTTCAGATCCTGATGTGAATGAAGGGAAAAGAAATAATGGCCTGAGAAAGTACCAGGGAAGATTTTGAAGTCAACTGACTTGCAAAACTGAATGTGACTTTGTGGTTCAGCATCTAAAACTGGAAAGTTGGGCTCAATCTGCTCCAGAGCAGCTGGGAAAATGAAAATAAGCATTCAACAATTTCCAACAAAGCTCAATATCACACATGTGGCATATAATTTGTGGCAGATGGAACACTGTCCATGCCCAAGTTCCAGTTCATTTGCTTTGTGTTGTAACTTTGATTGCATTTTCTAGAAACAGTTCATGGTAACAATTTGGAGGGTTTGTTTCTTTTCAGTGATGAAATGTGAGACACAAATAAACTGTTAGAACTTAATTAATGCAGTACGTTTTTATGATTAATGATTACTTTTATTTTGGCTTACCTTTGAGGTGATCTAATAGCTCTCCTTCCATCTCTCCAATGCGTGCATTATAAAGCAAGTCAAAACCTGGGAAAGATGTTTCATTTCTTAGTAGTGTGTGGCAGCCTCAACCATTAAAGAGCCAACCATGTTTGATTGCTAGAAATACTTGGACTGTACAATACCTCTGCTCTGAATTTCTTTCAGAATGAGTTTCAGTTTTGGCTTTGATTCTTGCATTTTCACCAATGTTTCCCAAAATATTCGTTCTATGGAGCCATTGGATTTGGTCACTGTGTTCAGAAGATGTTTTGTTGCTTCCTTTCTCTGTTGATGCTCTGACAGATTACGGATATACTGGAATAAAAGAGAAGAACAGGCAAAATAGAAAGGGAAACGGGAAAAGGGAAACAATAGATGAAGGAACGGAATGGAAGAATGAATTGATGGAGGAAATGAGGGAAAAAGAAGATGGGAAAGAAAACAAACAAAGGAAGGACGATGGAATAAACCAGAAAGAAACAAGAAAAAGAAGAAATAGAAAGGAAAACAATGAAAGAGAGAAAATGATAAACAGCAGTGTCGTAATTGTGAAAAGCGGTTACATTAATGATGTTCGATTGGTGAAGATTCATCTCAGCAAAAACAAGGGCTGCAGATGCTGGAAACCAGATTCTAGATTACAGTGGTGCTGGAAAAGCATAGCAGTTCAGGGCAGCATCCGAGAAGCAGGAAAATCGATGTTTTGGGCAAAAGCCCTTCATCAGGAATAGAGGAATCTATTGGATATGACATGAAACTTGCAGTTAACAAGTCATGTGATAAACAAAACCGGACTCGACAATATTGGAAATGGAAGTTTTGGGGTTTGGGTTTGAATCCATAACACTTGAACTATGATGTGAACATGAGATCCATGTTGTCACTGTAATAGTTTGTTGTGCATTGCCTTTGATGCTAGAAGCACAACACCTTCAATGAATTCCTACATTAAAAGTGGACTGGTTTCACGACTATATCCAAACAAAAAAAAGGAAATCCAAAATAATAAATTAGAAATTTTGTAGGAAACATTGAAAAGTTTGTATTTGCCAGGATTTTATTGCAGTGAGAATTGAAAGGATATCAACGGTCATTATGGTATTTGGGGCAATTTGGGTAACTAGTTCTGATAACATCATGAAACTCTAATAATTGAAGTCATGAATATCCTTCAGCTCACCAACAGACACAACATTAACATCACTGCAACAGCATGGAGTGTTGCCTTATTAACGCGTGTGCTTACAAAGAACAAAGAAAATTTACAGTCCAGGAACAGGTCCTTCGGCCCTCCAAGCCTAAGCTGATCCAAATGTACTGTCTAAACCTGTCGCCCAATTCCTAAGCATCTGTATCCCTCTGCTCCCCACCTACTCATCCATCTGTCCAGACGCATCTTAAATAAATCTACTGTGCCTGCCTCTACCACCTCTGCTGGCAACGCGCTCCAGACACCCTCCACCCTCTGTGTGAAGTACTTGCCATGTGTATCCCCCTTAACCCTTCCACCTCTCACCTTGAAAGTGTGACCTCTTGTTATTGAATCCTTCACCCTTGGTAAAAGCTTATCTCTATCCACCCCATCTATACCCTTTATGATTTTGTAAACCTCAATCAGGTCCCCCCTCAATCTCCTTTTTTCTAATGAGTTCCTCCCTTCATAGCTAGCCCCTTCCAGACCAGACAACATCCTCGTAAACTTTCTCTGCACCCTCTCCAAAGCGTCCACATCCTTTTGGTAATGTGGCGACCAGAACTGTACACAATATTCTAAATGTGGCTGAACCAATGTCTTGTACAATTTTAATATGACTTGCCAGCTCTTATATTCAATACCCCGTCCAGTGAAGACAAGCATACTGTATGTCTTCTTGACCAGTCTATCCACCTGTGCAGCAACTTTCAGGGTACAATGGACCTGCACTCCCAGCTCTCTCTGCTCATCAATTTTTCCGAAGGCTCTTCCATTCATTGTATAATTCACTCTTGAATTAGTCTCACCTAAATGCATCACCTCACATTTGTCTGGACTGAACTCCATCTGCCACTTTTCCGCCCAACTCTCCAGTCTATCTATACCCTCCTGTATTGTTTGATAGTCCCTTATGCTCTCTGCTACTCTACCAATCTTCGTGTCATCTGCAAACTTGCTGATCATACCAATAGTGCCCTCTTCCAGATCATTTATGTATATCACAAACAACAGTGGCCCCAACACTGACCCCTGTGGACCACCACTGGTCACCTTTCTCCATTCAGCTACTACTCTCTGTCTCCTGTTGCTCAACCAGTTCTTTATCCACCTAGCTAGAACACCCTGCACACCATGTGACTTCACTTTCTCCATTAGTCTACAATGGGGAACCTTATTAAATGTCTTACTAAAGTGCATGCATATGACATCAACAGCCCTTCCTTCATCTATCAACTTGGTCACTTCCTCAAAGAACTCTAATAAGTTGGTAAGGCATGATCTCCCCTGCACAAAACCATGTTGTCTATCACTGATAAACCCATTATTTTCCAAATATAAATAGATCCTATCCCTCAGTACCTTCTCCAGCAATTTTCCCACCACCGACGCCAGGCTCACTGGTCTGTAGTTACCTGCAATATCCCTACTACCCTTCTTGTAAAGGGGGACAACATGAGCAACCTTCCAGTCCTCCGGCACCTCACCTGTATTTAAGGATTCCACAAAGATATCTGTCAGACCCCAGGTATTTCCTCTCTCGCCTCCCTCAGCAACCTGGGATAGATCCCATCTGGTCCTGGGGATTTGTCCACCTTAATAACCTCTGGCCTACCCAACACATCCTCCCTACTTGTGTCAACGTGATCCACTCCGCCAAAGATATGCAAGCCCTGGGCCTCCTCTACCACCAAACCCTAACCACCTGACATCTGGAGGAAGAATGCCTCATCTTCTGCCTTGGAACCCTCCAATTACCCAGAATCAATATGGGTTTCACCATTTTCCTCATTTCTCCTTCCCCCACCTTCTCCTAGATCCAAGTTTCCAACTTGACACTGCCCTCTTGAACTGTCCTACCTGTCCATTTACTTCCCACCAATCTGCTCCACCCTCCTCTCCGACCTATCAACTTCACCTTTATCTACCTATTGCATTCCCAGCTACCTTTCCCCCCAGCCCAACCCTATCTCTTCGTCCCCTTGGGCCACCCCCACCTCCATTCCTGATCAAGAGCTTGTGCCCTAAACCTCGACTCTCCTGCTCCTCGGATGCTGCCTGACCTGCTGTGCTTCTCCAGCACCAGAGATTCTGATCTCCAACATCTGCAGTCTCAATTTCTCATCCTTAAAATTAAATTGGGTGACCTTTCTTTTTCAATTTCTTTCTGGTTAGTGCAGACAAGCTGCACTGAATTGCTTTATTCTGTATCTTTATATTCCTATCGTTCCAAAGCCACAGCCCGGATATTCAATCTACAAACAATCTGGACTTGGAAATATTCTACCTTTCATTCACTGCAGCTGTTTAATGATCCTGGATCCCAATCCTATCGAGAATTCAGCGAGATCACATCAAATCGAGTGTAATGCTTCATGAAAGCATGTCATCCCCAACTTGGCAAGAACAATTAATGTCACAATGCAAATGCTCACCGAGCCACTGGGGAGGAAACTTCATGAAATGATAAATTTGCATGTTATTATATTTCACTTTGATGTCATTATCATTATCTGACTTAGCTTGATGGTTCAAGTTTCTAAGGAAGCCTTTCTTCCACCATGGAATAATTTGTTTTTGGAATCATGAAATATTTCCTTCACAGCTCTGGTCTTAATCTGTAAATATTTTCCCGGAGGTTTTTTTTAATTGTGGAATAGTTGGTATGATATACTTTTGTAAATGTATGTCGTCTGTCCAAACATGAAAGGCTCTTCCCTTCAATATGAACTGATAAATCTTCAAGCTGTGGTCATTCTTCGTGACAGGGATATTCAGTATGGCAAAACTATTTACTATATTCATTACATGTAACTTGTTTTTGTTTTGTTTAAAAATATTTTGTCGTTGTAAGAAACCATTTTGAATGAACTCTGCATGTTAATTTCAAGTCACATTTACCAGTTTGTTTTGTACGTTTTACAATGTGGCACATGAGCACGTGGAAAATCTATATTATGATTTGACTAGAGACCAATTACCTTCATCTGAAAAGTAGACATAGTGAGTTCACGGTACTTAGTCAGCGAAAAAAGCTGAATAATTCTCCAGCAACAAACAGCAACAGATTTTACTTAATACATTTATGAAAGTGGGCCAGAATTTATGCACAGTTTATATTCAACAACCAGAATTAACAACAGGCAAATATAGGAACAGACTTTGATAGAGCACACTATGGAGCACATTGATTAGCAAAAGTAAGTAGAACAGTGTCCAGAGATTTCTCAGATAAACATGGAACGCTACCAAGTCAAGAAAACTTCACTTTCAATGATCTGGACACGACACTTCTTCAAGAGTCCCTCAACATTACCTGCCTCAATGACGGGCACTTGAAGTTGAACTTCATAAGATGACCTGTTTAAAACTTGACAACATATTTCGTATATTTTTTAGATTCCCTAGGAAATAAACGCAGACACAGGGAAAAATGTGCAAACTCCACACAGACAGTTGCCTGAGGCTGGAATCAAACCTAGGACACTGGTGCTGTGAGGCAGCAGTGCTAACCACTGAACCACTGTGCCACCCCATGACATTGGTTCACTTATTTCTAGGTCGAACCAAACTTAGCTCTCTCAGTTCTGAATGACACAATGACCATAGTGTTAGGGCTTAGACCAAAAGCTGCATACAACATAAACTGAAGAATTCCATCATAATCGATTTGGAAACTGAACTCACTGGGTATTCCAGCGTCTCCCTTAAAACCACTGACACCAATCCCTCCCCACCATGGTATTTTTATTTGTGCTCTCTGCTAGGATCTTGTTGCTTGCAGAGAACACACAAGCTATTCTTCCCAGTGAAATATTCATCATGGCATTTCTTCCATCTCACTAAAACTGATCTGGTATCCTGACATTCTCTAACATGTGGTTTTCATCATCACATGATTTCATCCACTAACCACTAAGCCATGGGCCCACCTCACTAATTTCTATTTTGCTCTCAGTTCGTTATCAGTCCTTCAAGTAAACAACTTTTCATTATTTTCATTTCTTTGCAAAAAATATTGTTTCAGTACTCTGACACTATTTTCTGGTGCATTTTTATTTTTGTACCCAGGACCCTTTTATTGTTTTTCATATCATTAATGAGATGCACAACCTAATTAATTTTCCTTAAATTTCCAAAGGTTCCTTCAATTACATGCCCACTTCAATCATTTTACTAATTAATAATAGAATAATGGAAACATTCTATAATATAACTTACAGCGTAATTTCCATTGCTCAAAGAATCAGTTGCTGTTAATATCAGGGCAATGCTCTCCACCAAGTCTAATATTGCATCCTCCAATCTCTCACAGTAGAATCGGGTCATCAGGTTTAACTCCCTGTCGCTGTAACTATTCAGCAATTGACTAATTCCTTTTCCATCATCGTCTGTCAGAAGAAAGTGAACAAAACATGCAATTAAAAAATCTGATGTAAAAAGTTAAAGAAATATCACACCGAAAGCCAACTTTCAACCATTGATACAAAATATTAATTTGCAATAAATAATTGTGCAATTTTACTTGCAGACTCTTCCTGTCTCTATGCAGCAATTTCACAAGGATTAATGGTCTCTTTCTCCTCCTGCATGACAGAGTCAAAAACCTAAATTGTTTCAGTTCTCATTAGTTATTTCTAGTCACTCTGCCCAGAGATATTACACATTTAGGATAGCAGGCTGAACTTGAACATACTGAAGAATTCTAACCCTGCACCATAGGAGCCCTACATTGCTGTGTTTTATTAGTATATGTTTCTACCCAGAAATGTTATCACACAAAAATGAGTTCTTTCCCACTGCAACTTCTTTTGTTGATTTTTTGTATAACAAGCAGCCACCACCAGTAAAACCTCATGTGTATCCATCCAATTGATGATTTACAAGCACAGCCTTTTTTGGGCAATGCAATACCAAATATAAACATGGCAGGGGACGTAGTAGGAAGAGAGGGAAGAGATAAAATCAAAATGGAGTTGGAGGGGAAATAAAGCAGTGTATGCCTTTGTGGTGTTCCATCCCTCTAAAGGCATTGAGATGGACATTCTGCGCTCCATCTCCAAGGACACCGGGCTTGAATGGAACCACAGAAGGACAGATAGTTACCTCCCTCCACAGCCACATTGCCAACACCTGTTTACAACCAGCCTGACCATCCAACTGATGTTATGAGCTGGTTCAGTAAACTGAATTCCGTGTTTCCATGTACCAGGATCGTGAGCCTAGATGATCTCTCCTGCTGCCACAGATCATGTATGAGGGGATAAAACAACTGTTTTTGTTCATAGGTGGTCTGCCCAGTGGCCAAGCACCAAATACCATTCATCTGTAAGTTGTGCTCAGGCTATGCAGTCTCCTGAGATGCCTGCCATGCTGTTTATCATCCTGATAGTCACAGTTACTTCTCAGCCTTTCCTGAAATTGTAACTTTCTATCCTGGAGTGTCTGATACATATCAGGGAATATTACCAGTAACACAGCTGATCTTTGAACTTTACCTTTTCCATTTCTTCCTTTCGTTGAAGTACATTGTATTTGTCCCACATTTACTCCGTCCGTCATAATTTTGCATTTGTTCACAAGCTAAACAAAAGAATATGTGAATATATACCATTGTTAGACTGATCAAAATGCTGGCGGAATTTTGTTGCTGCTGCTATTCAACAAATGTAAGCAAACTACATTCTAATAACAGCAAAATGATCGTGTTGATATCAAAATGCAGTGACACTAACAATATTTAACTGTATTGATTAAGATGAAGAGTCATCTAGATTCGAAACATTAGCTCGTCCTCCCTCTGTGAATGCTATCTGACCCGCTGTGATCTCCAGCATTTGTTGTTTTCAGTTCCGACTCCAGCATCTGCAGTCAGTGGTTCCTGCACCTTGATGAAGACCTTAGTGTGTTACCTTCTGGTTATATGATTGTCGTAGAGATCGACAGCACAGAAGAAGGTGATTCCGATTTATCCCCTTTTTCACACCTCTCTCAGTGACAGGTTGAGCAGATTAATATTTAATTGACACCGTCGACACCCAGCACAGTCAGGGCTTCCTGTGACCCGGCATGATACGGTCTCACTCAGTGGGAGCTGAGGGGGGGAATGACATCACAATGCCAAAGTAACGTTTTGGACAGTAGGGCTCCTGATTGGTCAGTAACGGCCAGATGACTGACTCTTGTTTCTGAAACCTCCATTCACCTTTCCCTCCCCATTAGGTTTAAGAGCATTGAGAGTCAGGCTGGTGGGGGAGCAGTACAGTCCTGGGATTTAGACTGGGACTGAAACTGCTATTTCTAGATTTAATTGCATATTTAATGTTCTTTAATGAGATTCTAACTCTAGGACCATCTAGTTTGTTGTAAGTTAATTTTAATAGACATTAATTTTCAATGAAATGGTTGTGAGAAGATTAAAATGGCAGTACACTGGGTAGTTTGCTTATCATGTCGAATGTGGGAAATAAGAGACAATTCGAACAGTCATGCCAACCAAACCTGTGGGAACTGTCCAATTGTAGCTTCTGTCAGATTACATGGGTCAGTTTGGGGACACACTTCAGGGCATTCATGAAAGTGGGTGGAAAACGTCATAGACAGGAGTTTTAGAGTCGTGGACACTACCAAGGTTCAGGCAGATAGCTGGAAGGGACAGGCAGTTGGAGACTGGGACACCCCTGTGGCTAAACCATCTCCAACAAGTATACCGTTTTGGATATTGAGAGGAGAGGAGTGGAGTGGTGGGTAGGGCCCGATCAGGGGATAACAACAGCAGCTGCCAGAACAGTGCTGCCACAACTGGCACTGTTGTTCAACAGTCAGGATCAAAGTGCAGAAAACCAGTACTAATAGGGGTCTCCATAGGCATTTCTGTGGCTGCAAAAGGGACCAGGATGGTGCATGGCCTCCCTTGTTCCAGGGTCAAGGATGTCTGTGAGTGGGCATAGAACATTGTCAAAAGGAACAATGAGTTGAAGCTGTACAGGACATTGGTTAGGCTACTTTTGAAATATTGTGTGCAATTCTGGTCTCCCTCCTGTAGGAAGGATTTGTGAAACTTGAAACATTTCAGAAAAGATTTGTAGGAATGTTGCCAGGGTTGGAGGATTTGAGCTATAGGGAGATACTGAACAGGCTGGGGCTATTTTCACTGGAGTGTCGGAGGCTGAGGGGTGATCTTATAGAAGCTTATAAAATCATGAGGGGGCATGGATGGGATCAGTCGACAAAGTATTTTCCCTGGGTGGGAAGTCCAGAACTAGAGGGCATAGGTTTAGGGTGAGAGGGGAAAGATAAAAAAAAGGGACCTAAGGGGCAGAATTTCAAACACAGGGTGGTGCTTGTATGGAATGAGCTACCAGAGGAAGTGGCGGAGTCTGGTACAACTACAGCATTTAAAATGCATCTGGAATGGATACATGAATAAGAAGGGTTCAGAGGGATATGGACCAAGGTGCTGGCAAGTGGGACTAGATTAGGTTAGGATATCTGGTCGGCATGGATGAGTTGGACCATGTACAGCATGATCTGTTTCCATGCTGTACATCTCTATGACTCTGAGTTTCCAAAGAGTGTGGTACAGGTTGGTATGAATAACATAGGCAACCCCTCTGGGGTTCACATCTCTGGATTACTCCATGTGCCAATGAGGCGAGGAATAGGAAGACAGTGCAGTGAAAAACGTTGCTAAAAGGCTGTCGGATGGAGGGCTTCCAATATGTGGATCGTTGGAATGTCCTCCAGGGCGATTGGGACCTCAACAAGAAGGAAAGATTGAACGCAAATTGGAGAGGCACCAGTCTCCTGCCAGGGAGGTTTGCTGGTGTCACTCGGTAGGTGGTTAAAGCAGGGTGGGAGAAAGTTAGGACTGCAGATGCTGGAGATCAGAGTAGACTGTGGTGCTGGAAAATCACAGCAGGTCAGGTAGCGTCTGAGGAGTAAGAGAGTCAACGTTTCAGTCATAAGCTCTTTGTCAGGAATGGGGCTTGTGGGGCAGGGGTCTGAGAGATAAATGGGAGAAGGCTGGGGCTGGGGGGAAATGTAGCTGAAAATGTGTGAGGTTGGTGAAAGTGGCAGGGAACGGTGGTAGGCTGGAGTGGATGGGTGGGAAGGAAAATGGACAGGTCAAGAGGGTGGTGCTGAGTTGGAGGCATGGGACTGGGATAAGGTGGAGGGAGAGGAAATGAGGAAACTGGTGAAATCCATATTGATCCTCTGTGGTGACAGGGTTCCAAAGTGGAAGATGAGATGTTCTTCCTCCAGGTGTCAGGTGGTTTGGGTTTGGTGATGGAGGAGGCCCAGGACCTGCTTGTTCTTGGTGGGGTGAGCGGGGGAGTTAAGATGTTCGGGGGGATGGGGTTGGTTGGCGCTGGTGTCCCAGAGATATTCTCTGAAACAATCTGCAAGTTGGCGTCCTGTCTCCCCAATGTCAAGGAGACCACATCGGTTGCAATGGATAGAGTAGATGATGTGTGTGGAAGTACAGGTAAATCTCTGTCAGATGTGGAATGATCCTTTGGGGCCTGGGATAGAGGTGAGGGGGGAGGTGTATGTGGGATCGATGTGGATTTCACCAGTTTCCTCATTTCCCCTCCCCTGCACATTATCGCGATCGCAATCTCAACCCTCCAACTCGGCATCGCCCTCCTGACCTGTCCATCTTCCTTTTCACTTATCTGCTCCATCCTCCTATCACCTTCCCCCTCCCCCCCCACCTTCACCTACTTATCACATTCCCCCACTACCCCCAGCCCCACACCCCTCCCATTTATCTCTCAGCCCCCCTGAACTACAAGCCTGATTCTTGATGGAGGGCTCTTGCCTGAAACATCGAGTCTCCTGCTCTTCGGATGCTGCCTGACCTGCTGTTCTTTTCCAGCAGCGCACTCTCAATGAAGTAGAAGAACAGACAGGAAGAGGTTACTGAACACTGCAGGACTGGCGATCTAAAGTGAATTTGTTCTAATGCAAGGATTATGACACATTAAACAGATGAACTTAGGACTTGGATTCATGCATATAACTATGACATTGTAGCTATTACTTGGTTCAAAGAAGGAAAAGAATGGTAGCTTAATGTTCTATATTTTATCATGCAAAATAGAGAGGGATGTAAAAGATGTTGAGGGTTATTGATTAGGGAGAATATCACAGGTTTACTGAGGGAGGACATCTTGGAGGGCTTATCCAGTGAGGTCATATGGGTAGAGCTCAGGAATAAGAGGGCTGCAAACCTTTCAATGGGTTGGTATTACAGGCTTCCCAACAGCTAGTGGGAGACAGAGGAACATATCCATGGAGAGTCAATGGAAAAATGTGAAAACACCAGGGTTATGGTGATGTGTGATTTTAACATTCTAGAAATTGACAAGGACTCCCTTAAGGAAAGGGGCTTTTGTGTGGGTGGGGTAGAATGTGTTAGTTGAGTCCATGGGGTTTTTTGAAGCAATATGTCTCTAGTCCAATTGAGGAAGGGAAATACTTGACCCAGTATTAAGGAATGAGCCCAGTCACGTGATCAAAGTTTCAGTGAAAGAACATTTTGGGAACACTGACCATAATTCTGCAAGTTATACATTATTTATGATGAGGATAAAAGTGGTTCCTGATGAAATTGGGAGAAGCTAGCGATGGCGATATTAGTCACAAACTGGAGCATATAGATGGGAGTAGCTGTTTGTGGATAATATGAGACTCTTTTAAAGGCTAGTGAATTCCAGACCAGCATTTCCTGTGAAAGTGAAGGATAATGATGGCTAGATTCAAGTGCTTTGGATGACAATTGGTTAAGCTACTTTTGGAACACTGTGTGCAATTCTGGTCTCTCTCAATATGTTGTGAAACTTCAAAGGGTGCAGTAAAGTTTTACAAGGATGTTGTCAGGGTTGGAGGGTTTGAGCTTCAGGGAGAAGCTGAATAAATGGAAGCTATTTTCCCTGTAGCATTGAAAGCTGAGCGGTGACTTTATAGAGTTTTATGAAATCATGAGGTACATGTAAAGGGTGAATAGTCAAGGTCTTTTTCCCAGGATATCAGAGTCCAATGTCAGAAGGCATAGGTTTAAGATGAGACAGGAAAGGTATAAAAGGGACCTAAGGGGCAACGCTTTCACACACACAGGGTGGTGCATGTCTGGAAAGAACTACCATTGGAAAGGATGGAGGCTGGGACAATTACAACATTTAAAAGGCATCTGGATAGGTATATGAATAGGAAAGGTTTAGAGGAATATTGGCCAAAGCTGAAAAATGTGTTGCTGGAAAAGCACAGCAGGTCAGGCAGCATCCAAGGAGCAGGAGAATTGACGTTTTGGGCATAAAACCTTCTTCAGGAATGAGGAAGGTGTGCCATGCAGGCTAAAATAAAAGGTAGGGAGGAGGGTCTTGGGGGAGGGGTGTTGGGAATGCAATAGGTGGAAAGAGGTTAAGGTGAGGGTGATAGGCCGGAGAGGGGATGGGGGTGGAGAGGAAGAAGATTGCAGGTCAAGAAGGCGGTGCTGAGTCCGAGGGTTGGGACTGAGATAAGGTGTGGGGGAGGGGAAAAGAGAAAGCTGGAGAAATCTGCATTCATCCCTTGTGTTTGGAGAGTTCCTAGGCGAAAGATGAGGTGCTGTTCCTCCAGGCATTGTGTTGCCATGGTCTGGCGATGTCGGAGGCCAAGGATCTGCATGTCCTTGGCGGAATGGGAGAGGGAGTTAAGGTGTTCAGCCACGGGGCGGTTGGGTTGGTTGGTGCGGGTGAGGGAAAAGCCAGGTCCAGTTGAGGACAAAGAAGGAAATTTCTGCATGAAGCCAGAGGATGTGGGTGAGGACCTTAGTGAATAATTTGCATGGGCATTCAAAAGAAATGGACATGGTGAATGGTGAGTCTAGACAAGGGTATGTTGATAATTCTAGGGCGTGTCTATATACAAAAAGGAGGAAGTGTTGGGCTCTTCAAAAAACCATGAGGTTACAAGTTACCAGGAGCTGATGGTAGCTGTTCTAGGGAGGAAATTGCTGGGGCCTTGTACAGAATCTTTAAATCCTCTTTAGTTACAGGAGAGGTCCAAGAGGACTGGAGAATAGCCAATGTTGTTCCCTTGTTTCAGAAGGGCAACACGGATAATATGGGAAATCCAGTGAGCATTATGTCAGTGGTAATTTAACATACCTGGTCAATATGGATGGGTTGGACCGAAGGGCCTGTTTCCTTGCTATACAACTCCATGACTCTATACCGCCAAACCAAGAGATCTTGGAGAAGATTCTTAGAGCCAGGAATTACTCACATTTGGAAAAAAAAGGACTAATTAGTGACAGGCAGCAAGGCTTTGTGTGGAGAAGGTCATGTCTCACAAACTTGATTGAGATTTTTGAGGAAGTGGCAAAGATGCCTGAAGAGAGTAGAGTGGCAGATATTGTCTCACTGGACTTTAGCAAGACCTTTGTCAAGGTCTGTCATGATAAGCAGATACTGAGGGTGAAGTCATATGGCCATATGACCAGTATTGTTCCACAGGGATCAGTATTGAGACCCCCCATTTGTTTATAAATAATTTGGAGGAAAATGACCATCGTCTGATCAGTAAGTTTGCCGATAACACAAACATTGGGGGAGCTGTGGATAATGTAGGGAATTGCCAGAGGATACAGCAGGATTATAGATAATCTGGAGATTTGGGTGAAGAAATGGCAGATGGACTTTAATCTGGAAAAATATGAGCTGATACATTTGGAAGGTCCAATGCATAAGGGAAGTTACACAGTAATTGGCAGAACCCTTAGAAGCATTAAAGTACAGGGGCTTGAAGCATACAGGTCCACAGTTCCCAGAAAGGGACAATGTCAGTGGATGAGGTAGTCTAGAAGGCATATTGCACGCTTGCCTTCATTGTTTAGGACATAGAGTATAAAAATTGGCAAGCCATGTTGCAGAGCGTTAGCAAGGTCGCATTTGGAATATTGTGTACCGTTCTGGTCATTACATCATGACCAGAAACATGTGAGGGCATTGGAGAGGGTACAGAAAATGTTCTCCAGGATTTTGTCTGGTTTGGGAGGTATTATCTGTGAAGGAGATTGGACAAGATTAGTTTTTACTTGAACACCAGAGGCTGAAAGGTGGCCTGATAGAGATTTACAAAATTATGAAAGGCTTGGATAGAATGCATAGTTTTTTTTTCCCAGGATAGAAATCTCAATTACTAGGGGACGTAGATTTAAGGGTAAAAGGGGAATGATTAAAGGAGATGAGAGGGGCAATTTCTTTTTCCACAGAGGGAACTTCCTGAGGAAGTGATGGATGTGGGTATAATTACAATGTTTAGAAAGAGATGAGAGAAGTACATGAATAGGAAATGATTTGGAGATGCCGGTGTTGGACTGGGGTGGACAAAGTTAAAAATCACACAACACCAGCGTAGCTCCAAAAGCTAATGTGCTTCCAATTAAACCTATTGGACTATAACGTGGTGTTGTGTGATTTTTAACCATGAATAAGAAAAGTTTGGAGAGTTGTAGGCCAGGGGCAGGCAGGTGGGACGAGTTTAGTTTGGGATTATGCTCGGCATGGACGGGTTAGACTGAAGGGTCTGTTTCCGTGCTGTATGACAATATGACTGACTCAATATGCCTGGAATGCGCTTTCTGAGGAAGTGGTCGAAGCAGACACAATAGCAATGTCTACTGGCATTTTGACAGACATGATTGGCAGGAAATAAAAGGATACAGACAATACAATATACAATACTGTTCACCTCCATCAACATCGACCTGGCAAAGGAAACACTTACCACACTTTTAGAAGAGACCATCACACACACACACACCCCAACCACCATCAATCACATTACCAACAAAAACATCATGAAGCTCATGGACTTGTGCCTCACCACCCACTTCACCTTCAACAACATAATCTACAAACAAACCAACGGCACACCCATGGGCTCTCCGCTATCAGGATTCATAGCAGAAGCGGTAATGCAAAGACTAGAACAAACAGCCCTACCAACCATCAAACCAAAAATCTGGGTCCGCTACATAGATGACACCTTTGTCATCACAAAACGAAACAAGATAGAAGAGACATTTAACATCATCAACAACACCCTCACAGGCATAAAGTTCACCAAGGAGGAAGAAACCGACAACAAACTCGCATTCCTGGACTTTGCAGTCGAAAGAAAGGACAACGGAGAACTACAAACCTGCATGTACAGAAAACCGACAAACACTGACCTAATACTTAACTACACCAGCAACCATCCCAACACACATAAACGAAACTGTATCAGAACACTATTCCAATGAGCCACCACACACTGCAGCACAGACGAACTTCAGAAAACAGAGGAGAACCACCTATACAACCTAATCAAGAAGAATGGATACTCACAAAATACAGTCCGCAGATTCCTCAAGAACAAACCACGACAAGCAGACAAAACACAACCAGAAACCCTAACCACCTTACCATACATCAAAGAAGTTTCAGAAATGACAGCCAGACTACTGAGACCCTTTGGAATCCTAGTAGCAGACAAACCCACTATTACTCTCAAACAAAAACTAACAAACTTAAAAGACCCAGTACAACCCATGGAAAAATCAACGTCATCTACAAAATTCCATGTAAGGACTGCCACAAACACTACGTAGGACAAACAAGGAGAAAGTTAGCCACTAGGATACAAAAACACCAGCTAGCCACAAAAAGACACGACCCTCTCTCCCTTGTAGCCCTACACACGGATGAAAAAACCCACCATTTCAACTGGGACAACACATCTATCCTGGGACAGGCTAAGCAAAGACATGCCAGAGAATTCCTAGAAGCCTGGCACTCTAACCACAACGCCATAAACAAACACATAGATCTAGATACCATTTATCAACCCCTCAGAAAATGAAGAGGAAATGACATCACGACAAACACCAGGAACCCCATCCAGGAGAAAGATATAAATTGAAAGCAGGAGACAACAGCTTCGCTTCACTTGGAGGTCACCACTGATGATGTTACCTAGCCAGGTAATGAAACGTCTAGATATCAAACCTACAGCTCAGCGAGCAAACCTACACCCTAAACCTCAACCTGAGCGACAAACCTTCACAAACCTTGCACATACAATACTAGTCCAATTAAAACACCCCTGATTAAGATTTACAAAAAAAACCCAAACTTCTTATCTCAAAACCAGGCAGCTTTTGTTCTTCTCTGTATTTCAGTCTTCTTTCCTTCTCCTTGGGGACATTGTGTCACAGGTTACTGATCGATAAAGGGACCTTTTAAGAGAGCTATTTTGCTGAGCAGTGTGCAGATGCTGTTGCAGTTAAGAAGATGCTCCTCCCAACTCTTCAAATTTCCCTGGTCTTATACCCCTAAAGCACTGGATTGTAATATTTTAAGATTGTCAATATACCAAATTCAAACTGGATTGGAGTTTGGTATTTTTTGGGGTATAATTTAAACTGATTGGCCTAATTCGATTCTGTTTTGTCGTTTCCTGGCAACCAGCTACCCTAGCTACACCAGTAGCTGGGGCACATTACATTATCTTTTTTTTCTGTCCGGTAGTTCAGTAGCTTTTAACTCTCTTAAAGGTAAAGTACACCCCACATCTTCACAACACCCACCCAAAATTAACTTGTATGATAAATTAATTTTGTACTTATGGATACTTCTTAAACTTGCATTCCGATGCATTGTGGCACAGCTCTGAAGTAGATGGGGTTTTAAACAGAGGCCTCTGTGTCAGGGGAGGCAATGGCCTAGTGGTATTGTCACTAAGCTGTTAATCCAGCGATGCTGGTAATGAGTAAAAAATGAGGTCTGCAGATGCTGGAGATCACAGCTGAAAATGTGTTGCTGGTCAAAGCACAGCAGGCCAGGCAGCATCTCAGGAATAGAGAATTCGACGTTTCGAGCATAAGCCCTTCATCAGGATGAAGGGCTTATGCTCGAAACGTCGAATTCTCTATTCCTGAGATTTGCCTGGCCTGCTGTGCTTTGACCAGCAACACATTTTCAGCGATGCTGGTAATGAGCCTGGTTCCTAAGTTCAAATCCCCCTGTGGCAGATGGTGGAGTTTGCATTCTATACAAAATCAGGAATGAAGAGTCTCACAATGACCATGAATCCATTGTTGACTTTTGGGAAAAGCCCCCCTGGTTCACTGATGTTCTTTAGGGAAGGAAACTGCCATCCTTACCTGGTTTGGCCTACATGTGACTCCGGACCACCCCTAGTCAATGTGACTCAATCACAACTGGCCTCTGGGCAATTAGGGATGTGAATTAAATGCTTCCTGAGCCAACAAAACCTTCCTCCTGTGAATGAATACAAAAACCCAGCCACAAGAGTCTCTAAATATTTCAATCAATCTGTTCAGACCCATCTTTCGGGGTGTGAACCCAGGACTCCTGGGCCAGAGGTAGAAGCACTGCAAGAGCCCAATTTTGCTCCCGTGTTGAATATTGGGAGTAAACAATCTAAATTTTTCACAAGTACTTAAAGGTTGAGGTGCAATGTTACTAAGCGTAATGTGCCTTCAGAGGCACATTGTACAGTGGTAATGTCCCCATCTCTGAGTCAGGTGGCCAGAGTCCGAGTCTTGTCTGTTCCAGAGGTACGCAATAACATTTCTGAACAAGTTGCTTTGCGGAAAATGAAATGAACAGAATGGTTAGTTCTCAACCATCATTTACTGGTGCACTGTTGCTCAGAATTTGAAATGCCCATTTTTAGGATGGTGCTTTTGCCTCCGAGGCAGAAACAGATGGGATCCTGCTCCCAAGACCTGCTCCAGGTGGATGCTTGTTGCATAATAATGATGGAAAGTCACTCATCATCTGCGACATTCTCTGGTGTCAATTTAAAACTCCATTACAGGAGCCAGAAAACATCACACCACTGCTAGTACAGTTTGGGAATTGATCCTCTCTAATTTTAAGGCGGTGCCCATGAGTCCTAGTGTCCCTGCCTGACAGAAATAATTTCCCAGCATCCACCCTTTCTAAGCCATGCATTATTTTGTAAGTTTCCATTAGATCTCCCTTCAACCTTCTAAACGCTAATGAATACAATCCCAGAATCCTCACCCATTCATCATACGTTAGGCCTACCATTCCAGGGATTATCTATGTGAATCTCCACTGGACACGCTGCAGTGTCAGTATGTCCTCCCTGAAGTGTGGGGCCCAAACCTGGCCACAGTATTCTAAATCGGGCCTAACCAGAGCTTTATAAAGTCTCAGTAGCACATCACTGCTTTTACATTCCAACCCTCTTGAGAGAAGTGACAACATTACATATGCTTTCTTAACCATGGACTCAATCTGCAAGTCAACCTTTAGAGAATTCTGCACTAGCTCTCTCAGATCCCTTTGTACTTTGACTTTATGAATTTTCTCACTGTTGAGAAAATCGTGTTCTTTTTCCCAAAGTGCAAGACCTCACATTTGCTCAAATTGAATTCCATCAGCCATTTCTTGGACCATTCACCTAAACTATCTAAATCTTTTTGTAGCCTCCCCACCTCTTCTCGTTTATCTCTCAGCCCCCTTGGCCCATAAGCTTCATTCCTGATGAAAGGCTTATGCCCAAAACGTCGATTTATCTGCTCTTAGTATGCTGCCTGACTGTGCTTTTCCAGCACCACATTCTTCGACTCTGATCTCCAGCATCTGTAGTCCCTACTTTCTCCTCACACCTTCATGGTCTGCATGACTCAGATTTCTAACAGTTACTTCAAATACAACAAAAACTGTCGTGTACTCAAACAGCATAAAAGAAAACCAATACATTGTGGTCACTGTTCCCAAAATATCCTTTCCGGCAAAACATTCTATTAGCTCTTCTGATCACTCAACACCAATTCCTAAATAACCCAATCTCGAGCTCAATGCTCAACATAATGTTCATATAAACCATCTCACACGCGGTCATGAAATCCATTTTCCCAGCATTAGCATTCAATTGGGTTAACACAGTTTAGATATAATTTAAAAAGTACATTATTACTGCAGTACTCACAAATGTGCATATCTTGTTTCCTGTTTTATAATACGTCCCGCATTTGTATTGCAGCTTTAACTTTGATATATAACTCCCATCGATGTTTGGTTCACCTTACTAGATTCTGTGGAATCTGAGCGATGTGGGCTCTGGAGAGATTAATGGTAGAGATCATTTCGCCACATCATTTATGATCTTCTCAAACTTTAATTTCTCCACATCTCCTGTTATACTGTGGCGTAGAGAAAGACAATGATCTTCCAACAATGCTCCTCAGAACTACCTGCCTGTCCATCCACCTAACTTCATATCATCGGCAAACTTCACCAGAATGCCCCCAGTCTCTTTGTCCGGATCATTTATGTAGAAAGTGAACAGCTATAACCCCAATACTAAACCCTGCGGGACACCACTTGTCACCAGCTGCCATTCTGAAAAAGAACCTTTTATCCCAACTCTCTGCCTTCTGTCAAACAGGCAATCCTCAATCCATGCCAGTAGCTCACCTTGAACACCATGGGCCCTCACCTTACTCAGCAGCCTCCCGTGAGGCACCTGATCAAAGGCCTTTTGGAAGTCTAGGCAGATAGCATCCACTGGGTTTCCCTGGTCTAACCTGCTTGTTACCTCTTCAAAGAATTCTAACAGGTTTGTCAGGCATGACCTCCCCTTACTAAATCCATGCTGACTTGTTCTCATCAACACTACACTGCCAAGAATTTAGAAATCTCATCCTTAACTTTGGATTCTAGAATTTTACCTACAACCATGGTTAGGCTAATCAACTATACTTTTCCATCTTTTGTCTTGATCATTTCTTGAACAAGGAGGTTATAACAGCGATTTTCCAATCACCTGGGACTTTCTCTGACTCCAGTGATTTTTGAAAGATTATAACCAATGCCTCCATTATTTCTTCAGCCACCTCCCTCAGAACTCTAGGATGTAGCCCATCTGGGCCAGGAGATTTATCAGTTTTTAGACCTTTTAGCTTTTCAAGTATTTTCTGTTTTGTAATGGCTACCATACTCAACTCTGCCCCTTGACTATTGTTGGAATATTACTCATGTCTTCCACTGTGAAGACTGACACAAAGTATTTGTTAAGTTCTTCAGCTATTTCCTTATCTCCCAGCACTAGCCTTCCTGCATCAAATTTGAGCAGCCCAATCTCTAATTTTGCCTCTCATTTGTTTCCTATGTATTGAAAGAAACTTTTATTAACATTTCTAATATTATTAGCTAGCTTACCTTCATATTTGATCCTCTCCTTCCTTATTTTTCTCTTTGTTATCCTGTTTGTTTTTGTAGTCTTCTCAATCTTCTGATTTCCTGTGCTCTCGGCCACTTTATAGGCTCTCTCTTTTTCTGAGTTCCTTCATCAGCCATGGATGTCTAATGTTGTGGGCAGAGGTGCAGGACATGGCTGAGATGCATTAGAGGGCATTTTCAACCACATGGGAGGGGACATTACGGTCTTTAAAGAAGGAGGCCATCTGCTGTGTTCTCTGGTAGAACTGGTTTCTATTTCCCCTCCTGCCACCTTACCCCAGTTCCAACTTTCCAGTGAGCACTGTCCCCATGACCTGTCCCACCTGTCAATCTTCTTTCCCACCTACCTGCTCCACCCTTCTCTCTGACCTATGACCTTTATCCTCACCTCCATCCACCTATTGCACTCTCAGCTACCCACCCCTCTTCCATTTATCTCTCCACCCCCGAGGCTCCCAGCCTCATTCCTGATGAAGGGCTCCTGCTCGAAAGGTCGATTTTCCTGCTCCTCAGATGCTGCCTGACCTGATGTGCTTTTCCAACACCACTCTCATCTTGACAATGCGAGAGTCCTCAGGGCGGGCCTTGGTTCACCATCCCGCTCTGATTGGTTAGGAAGTCTGTCCATCTCGAGCTTATAGCCAATAGGAAGTGTGGTCCCACCTTGGTAACGTCGTCTGGATGTGAATGTGAATGAAAAGAGAAATTGCTTGAGAAACTCATCAGGTTTGGCAGATTCTGTTGAGTTAAAGCAGAAATAACATTTCAGATCCAGTAATCCTTCATCGTAACTGATAGGAGCGAGGAAAAGGTGCAGATGAGAGGGGGTGTGGTGGTGAAGCATCTCACTGCTGCAATAGGTGGTGATGGAGCTCAGAAAGAGACAGAAGAGCAGTCAGACAGATAAAGGGGACTGATAATTGTGAGGCAGGGAGAAAGGAAAATCTGATCACGGGGAGACAGATGAAAATGGGGTTGGCTGTGCCTCCATTTTGACAGAGCGGCGAGGAGAGAAGGTGGAGTGAAGTGAGGGCTGCTGGGAAGGTAAGGGCTTAATTTATATTTGGGCAGTGGCTAAACCTGAGATACTATACATGTAGTATCTCCCTCCTGCACACACCCCCACACCCCCCCACCTCGAACCGGAAGAAAAAGATTCTGTAAGATAAAGCTTTTATTTTTTCTTTATCTTTCATTTTCATATATTTAAGGGCATTGTTTGGGTTTAGTTAGTTGATATAAAGCTAAGCCTACAATGGCAGGGGACCTCAGACCCATGCTCTGTGTCTCTTGCCTGATGTGGGAGCTCAGGGATGTGGCTGACGTTACTGACCCTTACACTTACAAGAAGTATGTCCAGCTGCAGCTCTTGTTTGACCATATAACAGCTCTGGAGCTGCGGATGGACTCACTGTGGAGCATCCGCGATGCTGAGGAGGTCGTGGATAGCACGTTTAATGAACTGGTCACACCGCAGGTTAGGATTGCTGATAGAGACAGTGAATGGGTGACCAAAAGGCAGAGAAAGAATAGGAAGGCAGTGCAGGTGTCCCCTGAGCTCATCTCCCTCCAAAACAGGTATACCGTTTTGGATACTGTTGGGGGAGATGGCCTACCAGGGTAAGGCAGCAGTTGCCAGGATCACAGCACTGTGGTGGGCACTGCTGTTCAGAATGGTGGGAAAAAGACTCATAGGGCCATAGTCATAGGGGATTCTATTGTGAGGGGAGTAGATCGGTGGTTCTGTGGCTGAAAACGGGACTCCTGGATGGTATGTTGCCTCCCAGGTGCTCGGGTCAGGGATGTTACTGATCGGCTGCAGAGCATTCTAAAAGGGGAGGGTGAACAGCCAATTGTCTTGGTGCATACAAACACCAATGATATAAGTAAAAAATAAGATGAGGTCCTGAAAGAAGAATTCAGGGAGTTAGTAGAGAAGTTAAAGAGAAGGACCTCAAATGTAGTGATCTCGGGATTACTACCAGTGCCATGTGCTAGCCAGCGTAGAAATGAAAAAATAGGAAGGATGAACACATGGTGAGAGGGATGGTGTAGGAGGGAGGGGTTCAGATTTGTTGGACATTGGGACCGGTTCTGGGGAAGGAGGGACCATTACAAAATGGACGGTCTACGTCTGAACCAGACTGGAATCAATGTCCTTGGGGAAGGTTTTGCTCCTGTTGTTGGGGAGGTTTTAAACTAATGTGGCAGGGGACAGCGAGGTGAAGACTGGAGATGGTAAGAATAATGAAGATAGCATTAACAAAGGGAAGAGTAGGAAGAGACCAGATGAATGCAAAAGAACTGGTGGCCTGAAATGCATCTACTTTAATGCAAGGAGTATAGTGTTTAAGGCAGATGAAATTAAGGGCTTGGATTGGAGCCTGGGAGTATGATGTTATTGCAATCACAGAGACTTGGTTGAAGGAAGGGCATGAAGGGCATGTTCCAGGATATAGATGCTTCATACAAGACAACGAGGGAAGTCAAAGTGGGGGTGGGGTGGATTGCATTGTTGGTCAGGGATGATACCACGGCTGTGCTAAAGGAGGACACTATGGAGGGCTTAGGTAGTGAGGCATTATGGGTGGAGCTGAGAAATAAGAAGGATGCAGTTACATTGTTGGGGCTGTATTACAGGCCTCCCAACAGTGAGCGTGAGGTAGAAAACAAATAGGTAAACAGATTATGGATAGATGTAGAGGCAATAAGGTAGTAGTGATGAGAGATCTTAATTTTCCCAACATTGACTGGGATACACTTAGCGTCAGAGATCTGGATGGAGTAGAATTTGTACAAAGCATTCAGGAGAGTTTTCTAGAGCAGTATGTCAATAGTCCGACGACGGAAGGGGCCATATTGGACCTGGTACTGGGCAACAAGCCAGGACAGGTGGTAGAAGTTGCGGTGGGGGATTTCTTTGGGAACAGTGACCACAATTCTGTAAGGTTTAGAATACTCATAGATAAAGATGAGTGTGGTCCGAAAGGGATGAGTACTAAACTGGGCCAAGGCCAATTATATCAAAATTAGGCAGGAGCTGGGAAATGTGGATTGGACACAGCTATTTGAAGAGAAGCCCACATTTGATATGTGGGAGGCTTTCAAAGATAGGTTAAAGATAGTGCAGGATAGGTATGTCCTGTTGAAGGCAAAGGATAGGAAGGGCAAGATTGGTGAACCGTGGATGACAGGAGAAATTGTACAACTAGCCAAGAGGAAAAGGGAAGCGTACGTAAGGTCTAGGCAGCTAAGAACAGAATGGGCCCTGGAAGAATATCGGAAGAGTAAGACCCGTCTTAAATGAGGAATCAAGCGGGCTAAAAGGTGTCATGAAATAGCTTTAGCGAGCAGGATTAAGGAGAATCGCAAAGCATTTTATTCTTATATAAGAAGCAAGCGGATAACTAGAGAAAGGATTGGTCCACTAAAAGATAATGAAAGAAGGCTGTGTGTCGAACCTGAGAGAATGGGTTAGATTCTGAATGATTACTTTACATCAGTGTTCACTGAGGAGAGGGATATGATGAATGTTGAGATTAGAGATAGAAGTTTGATTAGTCTGGATCACATTGACATAAGTAGGGAAGATGTGTTGGGTACGCTAAAGGTAAGTAAAGTGGACAAATCCCCAGGACCATATGGGATTTATCCCACGTTGCTGAGGGAGGTGAGACAGGAAATAGCTGGGGCCCTGACAGATATCTTTTTGGCATCCTTAAACACAGGTGAGGTGCCGGAGGACTGGAGGGTTGCTCACGTTGTTCTCCTGTGCAAGAAGGGTAGAAGGGATATTCCAGGTGATTACAGACCAGTGAGCCTGACGTTAATGGTGGGAATGTTGCTGGAAAAGGTGCTGAGGGATAGGACCTATTTATATTTAGAAAAGAATTGGCTTATCAGTGAAAGGGAACAGGATTTGTGTGGGGGATATTGTGGGGGGACATGATTGAGGTTTACAAAGTCATAAAGGATATAAATAGGGTGGATAGAGATAAGCTTTTACCCAGGGTGAAGGATTCAATAACAAGAGGTCACGGTTTCAAGGTGAGAGGTGAAAAGTTTAAGGGGGATACACACGGCAAGTCCCTCACACAGAGGGTGGTGGGTGTCTGGAATGTGTTGCCAGCAGAGGTGGTAGAGACAGGCATGGTAGATTCATTTAAGATGCATCTGGACAGTTGCATGAGTAGGTGGGAAGCAGAGGCATACAGATGCTTATCAATTGGGCGACAGGTTTAAACAGTAGATTGTATCGGCTCAGGCTTGGAGGGCCGAAGGGCCTGTTCCTGGGCTGGAAATTTTCTTTGTTCTTTGACTTTGAAATGTATCTGCAAGAAGTTAAAAATCACACTACACCAGGTTATAGTCCAACAGAACTGTTTGGAAGTACTAGCTTTTGAAGTGCTGCTCCTTTAACACAACCACCTGATGAGGAACAGTGCTTCGAAAGCTAGTGCTTCCAAATAAACCTATTGGACTATAAACTGGTGTTATGGGATTCATGATTGTGTCCACCCCACCCCAGTCCAACACCGGCACCTCCAAATCATGTCCGCAGGATGAGAAACGAGAGAGACTGCAGATTTTCAAATCCACGGCGACTTCCATCCAACTAAATAACAAATCTCAAGATTAAGATCAAACATCTTTTTTAAAGCTAATGAGGAGCATTGGGCACCATGGCCACATGCTGAGAATGGTTTGCATCTCTGCAAACTCTCGAGGTTGGCACCCTTGGTAATGTTGGTGGAATTGGGGACAATGATGATGTGAGGTAGGGCATCATCTCTCCACAATGCCCTCCCCTCTAATCCTCACCATCAGACTCCTTTCCCACCCTAATCTCTCACAGGGAGCTCCCCTTCAATCAATCTCTCTCCAACTCAATTTCTGACCCGTCTTCCTCCCAGTCACATGCATTGTCTCTGGACTCTCCTCAAATTGTTGGCACATCAGTTCTCCACTGAACAATTTTTCCCACCCTTAATGCTTTTCAAAAGGATGAACATTGGGATTGGCCTAGGTCCGAGGAGAAGGGTGTCATTCGGGACAGCTTCTGTCCCTCGTTAAGAATCAGTTCTGTGGATCTCACCGGTTTCAATAAGCCCTAAACTTTCTCAGAATAAATCTCTAGAGCATTATTCTGCAATTACTCCCAATCTTCAGTCAGTGCAAGAGGAAGAATTTTACACTAACCTTTTTTAGGGCTGCAGTGACTCAGTGGTGAGCACTGCTGCCTCACAGCACCAGGTCCCAGGTTCAATTCCAGCCTCGGGCGACTGTCTGTGTGAAGTTTGCACATTCTCCCTGTGTCTGCGTGGGTTTCCTTCAGGTGCTCCACTTTCCTCCCACAGTCCAAAGATGTGTGGGTCAGGTGAATTAGCCATGCTAAATTGCTTGTAGTGTTAGATGCATTAGTCAGATGGAAATGAGACTGGGTGGGTTACTCTCCGGAGGGTGGGTGTGGACTTGTTGGACCGAAGGGCCTGTTTCTACACTGTAGAGAATCTAATCTAATAAAAAAAACCTTTCAAACTTCCCCATCTTCTGCCTGATCCGATTGCTGATGGTGTTTTCAAAGCTTTGTTTCCTCTATGTAAAGTCCAGCTGTTTTATCATCTCTCTGATCACATTCACTCCCAGACAGATCAGCCAGAGACACGGTCAGTGCAGTGACCTAGCCTTCCCTGTGTTTACTGACACAGCCTCGTGTCTCAGTTGAAGCCAGTTTACAAACCAGTTGTGATGTCTGAACTCTCTGTGATGTATACGGTGAGGTCACACTTGTTCTGTGAGGTCACACTTTGACCCGTCCAGTTCAAGTGGCCTCACTGCGAACAAACAGGGAGTAAGCCGGGGAGGACCGAAACCCTCACCTTCCTCAGGTTACAATGTGTTCATATTCCAGAATATACAAAGCAGTCCCATACATAGACATTAGGGTGTACGGGTGATGCTCAATGACACGGAGTCAGAGACACACAGATACAGATTGAGACTGCCCAGGAGGTGTCTCAGAGCTGACTCTGAGACACACATGATCTGGACAACAGCAGCTGGGGATGAATCATTCTTTGTTCCCTGCAGAATACTGGGCATGCTCAGTGAAGAAACCCAAAACAGCTGACTGATGATGGAGCAGTTTGAAGAGAGATGGAGGGGTGAGGCCAGGGAGGGTATGGGTCTGGGACCACTATACAGAGAGGTGTGGGTTTCACTCCTTGTCTGTCATATTCTCTTGCTTCACTGTCTACATCAGTCTGCAGCCTTGTCCACTGTGGCATTTCAAAATATCATTCATATAATTCCGAATTGTCTTCAGGGTTCACACCTCTACCACTCATTTAGGTTGCGCTTTCCAGCTCTTTCTCTTATCCTCCAGCCATTTCGTTGTTGTCACTCTACTCCTCCCTCAACTAAAGGGTTCAATTTCCTTCCCTTAAATCTATGTCCCTGTCCTTAATCCCTCCATCCATGGGAAATGTTCTCTTCCTGTATACCCTACGCCCATCATAGTTTTATACATCTCAGTCATGTCTCCTCTCCATCGCCTCTGCTTTAATGAAAACAATCCCAGTCTGTCCAAACTCTCTTCAGAACTAACACTCTCCAAGCCCAGGGAACAGCCTGGTCAATCCCCTCTGTTCCCTCTCCAATGCACTCACATCCCTTCTAGAACATGCAGAACTCTGTTGGCCAATATTTCAAGTGAGTTTGAGAATGGTCATGTCAATCCTTAGACATTGCTTGTAACATCATGGACAGTTCTAGAGTGTTCTGTTCTGGATGAAATTCAATTGGTCAGAATGTTGAGCTTTACACAAAACACACTTAATTCTTACACCACAATTAAAATGCAAACAACGAAAAAAAAGTAACTTGAATCTGTTGGAGTACATAACAAAATATAATGTTATTTAATTCTACCCATCAACTGTTCCAATATAGCCACATCCTACAAACAGACCCTTAGTAAAGGCAAATTCAGCAAGACAGATTTCCCTCATTTACTATCTCCTCCAATCCAAAAGATGGGAACACCAAAACAAACAATCTTACAGCAGAGAGAGAGAGTCCAAGCTTTTTTTCCTACAGGAGAGAAATGACAGCTGTGACTAACAGCTTCAACACCAAATAATGCACCTTCAGTAACTGAAAGCAGTGCTGAGCCCCTGGATCGGTGAGAGCCGGACTCCACTTCCTCATGCTGCTTTGGTCGTAATTTAAGAAAACCCAAAGTTATTTACTCTGCTTTCCATGGAACATACACCTGGGCACCAGGTTGATAACATCCCTCATCAAGAGAAACAGAACATATCCTCCTTAAAGGGACAAGGTATCAGTCTGCTCTCCTTGGAGTCAGTGATACCGACACAGTGGGGTCAGCCTTCCCTTCCTGGGGTCAGTGAGACAGACACAGTGGGGTCAGCCTTCCCTCCCTGGGGTCAGTGATACAGACACAGTGGGGTCAGCCTTCCCTCCCTGGGGTCAGTGATACCGACACAGTGGGGTCAGCCATCTCTCCCTGGGGTCAGTGATCCAGACACAGTGGGGTCAACCTTCCCTCCCTGGGGTCAGTGATACCAACACAGTGGGGTCAGTCTTCCCTCCCTGGGGTCAGTGATCCAGACACAGTGAGGTCAACCTTCCCTCCCTGGTGTCAGTGACACAGACACAGTGGGGTCAGCCTTCCCTCCCTGGGGTTAGTGATACAAACACAATGGGGTCAGCCTTCCCACTCGGGGGTCAGTGATACAGACGCAGTGGGGTCAGCCGTCCCTCCCTGGGGTCAGTGATACAGACACAGTGGGGTCAGTGATACAGAGACAGTGGGGTCAGTGTTTCCTCCCTGGGGTCAGTGATACAAACACAGTGGGGTCAACCTTCCCTCTCGGGGGTCAGTGATACACACGCAGTGGGGTCAGCCGTCCCTCCCTGGGGTCAGTGATACAGACACAGTGGGGTCAGTCTTCCCTCCATGGGGTCAGTGATACAGACCCAGTGGGGTCAGCCATCCCTCCCTGGGGTCAGTGATACTGACACAGTGGGGTCAGTCTTCCCTCCATGGGGTCAGTGATACAGACCCAGTGGGGTCAGCCATCCCTCCCTGGGGTCAGTGACAGAGACACAGTGGGGTCAGTCTGCTTTCCCCTGGGTCAGTGACACACAATGGGGTCAGTCTTCCCTCTCGGGGGTCAGTGATACAGAGGCAGTGGGGTCAGCCTTCCCTCCCTGGGGTCAGTGATACAGACACAGTGGGGCCAGTCTTCCCTCCCTGGGGTCAGTGATACAGACACAGTGGGGTCAGACTGCTCTTCCCTGGGTCAGTGACACACAGTGGGGTCCTTCTGCTCCCCCCGGGTCAGTGACACAGACGTAGTGGGGTCAGTCTGCTCTCCCCTGGGTCAGTGACATAGACACAGTGGGGTCAGTCTGCTCTCCCCATGGTCAGTGACACAGACACAGTGGGGTCAGTCTGCTCCCCCTACGTCAGTAACAGAGACATTGTGGGGTCAGTCTGCTCCCCCTACGTCAATGACACACAGTGGGGTCAGTCTGCTCTCCTGGATCACTTCCATCTAGGACAAGGGCAGCAGATACATGGGAACACCACCCCTGCAAGTTTCCCTCCAAACCACTCACAATCTTGACTTCGAAACATATCGCTGTTCCTTCAGTGTCATTGGGTCAAAATCCCGGAATTCCCTCCCTAAGGGACACATTGTGGGTCCACCTACATCACATGGAGTGCAGCGAGTTCAAGAAGACAGCTCACCATCACCTTCCCCAGGGGCAACTAGGGACGGGCAAAAAACACTGGCCCTGCCAGTGTGGCCCATATCCCATGGGTCAATGAAAAATATCATTCCACAGTCTGGGAACAATGGGACCATCCCTTTGGCTTCAATGAGGAGTTTTATTTGTTCAGAAGGTAATGAATTTGTGTAGCCAGAGGTTTTACTGTGTTACTGATCTTCTCTCTGAACGTAGACAGCGTTGCTGCATAAATAAATCTGTTTGTACAACAGCGTAACCTCTGCAGCATGTAACCACCAACACTGAACACTAACAGAAACGGTGGGTAATCATCAGGATTGATGCCTTGAATGACATAATATCACAAACCTACAACATTGATGAACCACGGGAGGGTGAAGCTCCCAGAGATGGTGAAGAGCAGAATCACAGCCTTCCTTCTGCTCTCCATCTCTGGGTCTCTGCGGGTCTCTCCTTTGCTCTCACCCTTCAGCCTTTTAGTGATCAACTGGTCACTAAAATAGAACATCGCACATTACAGCACAGTACAGGCCCTTCGGCCCTCGATGTTGCACCGACCTGTGGAACCAATCTGAAGCCCTTCGATCCAATACTATTCCATTTTCATCCATATGTTTATCCAAACACTATTCAAATGCCCTTCAGGTTGGTGAGTCTCTAACTGTTGTAGACAGGGCATTCCATGCCCTAACTCCTCTGACATCTGTCCTGTATCTATCACCCCTCAATTTAAAGCTATGTCCCCTCATCAAGCCATCACCATCCGAGGAAAAAGGTTCTCTCTGTCCACCCTATTGAACCCCCTGATTATCTTGTATGTCTCAATGAAGTCGCCTCTCAGCCTTCTCTCTAGGATTGTGACAGAGGAATACTGAAGGAATTGCACAATTCAAAAGGCTGTTCTGTCTTGGAGAGAGGAAGAGAGACAACTGATGGCTAAAGTACCACCTCACCTCTCTACATCTCATATCAGCCATCCAGCCAACTGTGCTAACCGACCCCCTGCAGCAGTGGGGGCTGGATGTCTGGTTTGTGATGTAGAGTGACACCAACATCCAATATTGGATTTGGTGCTTGGCAACAAACCACGCCAGGTATCAGATCTCTCAGTAGGAGAGCATTTCGGTGATAATGATCACAACTCCATGACCTTCACAATACTCATGGAGAGGGATAGGAGCGGATGGTCTGGGAAAGTATTTAATTGGGGGAGGGGGAATTACAATGCTATTAGGCAGAACTGGGGCATCTAAATTGGGAACAGATGTTCTCAGGGAAATGCTCAACAGAAATGTGGAGGTTGTTTAGGAGGACAGGTTTGTCCCACTGAGGTAAGGAAGGGATGGTAGGTTGAAAGAACCTTGGGTAATAAGGGATGTGGAACATCTAGTCAAGAGGAAGAAGGAAGCTTACTTAAGGTTAAGGGGGCAAGCATCAGACAGGGCTCTAGAGAGTTACAAGGTAGCCAGGAAGGAACTGAAGAATGGACTTAGGAGATCTAGGAGGGTGCATGTAAAGGTTTTAGGAGGCAGGATGAAGGAAAACCCCAAGGCGTTCTACACTGATGTGAGGAACAAGAGGATGGTCAGAGTGAGGGTAGGGCCAATCAGGGACAGTGGAGGGAACTTGTGCCTGGAGTCGGAGGAGGAGGTAGTGTTGGTCCTCAATGAATACTTTGCTTCATTATTCATTACTGAGAGGGAACTTGATGTTTGTGAGAACAGCATAAAACAGGCTGACATGCTCAAACAGGTTGGTGTTAAAAAGGAGGATGCGCTGAAAGTTTTAAGGATAACTAACTCCACCCCCGGCAGGAAGGAATATACGCAAGGTTACTACAGGAAGCGAGGGAAGAGATTGCTGTGCCTTTAACGATGATCTTCGGGTCCTCATTGTCCACTGGAGTAGTGCCAAATAATTGGAGGGTGGCAAATGTTATTCCCTTGTTCAAGAAAGGGAATAGGGTAATCTTAGGAATTACAGACCAGTCAGTTTTACTTGTATTGGGCAAATTATTGGAGAGGATTCTGAGACACAGGATTTATGCTTACTTGGAAAACCATAGCTTGGTTAGAGATAGTCAGAATGGCTTTGTGAGGGCAGGTCATGCCTCATAAACCTTATTGAATCCTTTGAAGATGTGACAAAATGCACTGAGGAAAGTAGAGCAATGGATGGGATGCGTATGGATTTTAGCAAGGCATTTGATAAGGTTCTCCATGGTAGGCTCATTCAGAAAGTAAGGAGACATGGGATACTGGGAGATTTGGTTGTCTGGACACAGAGTAGGCTCATCCATAGAAGACAGAGGCTGGTAGTAGATGGGAAGTATTCAGCCTGGAGCTCGGTGACCAGTGATGTTCCGCAGGGATCGGTTCTGGGACCTCTGAGTATTTTTATAAATGACCTGCATGAGGAATTGGAAGGTTGGGTTAGTAAGTTTGCCAATGACATGAAGGTTGGTGGAGTGGTGGATAGTGTGGAGGACTGCTCAAGGTTGCAACAGGACATTGACAGGATGCAGGACTGGGCTGATAAGTGTCAGATGGAGTTCAACCTGGAAAAGCGTAAAGTGATTCATTTTGGAAGGTCAAATTGAAATGCAGAATGTAGAGTTAAAGGCAGGATTCTTGGCAGTGTGGAGGAACAGAGGGATCTTGGGGTCCATGCCTATTGATCCCTCAAAGTCACCCAGTGCCCCCCAAATTTGTTGAGGCAACTTATAGCATGCTTGCTTTCATTAGCAGAGGGATGGAGTCCAAGAGCCGTGAGGTTATGCTGCAGCTCTATAGAACCCTGCTTAGACGACACTTGGAATATTGTGTTCAGTTCTGGTTGCCTCATTATAGGAAGGATGTGGGAGCTTTAGAGAAGGCGCTGCCTGGACCGGAGGGCATATCTTATGAAGGAAGGTTGAGAGCGCGAGGGTTTTTCTCACTGCAGTGTAGAAGGATGAGAGCTGACTTGATGGAGGTGTACAAGGTGATGAGAGACACAGACAGAGGGAATAGACAGAGACTTTTTCCCTGGGCGGAAATGGTCATCATGAGGGGGGGTATCATTTTAAAGTGATTAGAGGAACTTTTAGGGGAGATGTCAGATGTAGGTTCGTAACACAGACAGTGGTGGGTGTGTGGAATACAGTACCAGCAGTGGTAGCAGAGTCAGATAGATTAGGAACAATTAGAATATAGAACATAAACATGACAGCACAGTACAGACCCTTCAGCCCTTATTGTTGAAATAATCTGAAACCCATTTATCCTGCACTATTCCATTTTTGTCCATATGATTATCCAATGACCATTTAAATGCCCTGAAAGTCGGTGTCTACTACAGTTTCAGGCAGTGTGTTCCATGCCCCTACTACACTCTGTGTATACCTCTGACATCTGTCCTATATCTATCATCTCTCAATTTAAAGCTTTGTCCCCTTGTGCCAGCCATCACCATCCGAGGAAAACGCTCTCACTGTCCACCCTATCTAACTCTCTGGTTATCTGTATCTCACAATTACGCCATCTCTCAGCCTTCTTCTCTCGAATGAAAAGTGCCTCAACCTCATCAAACTGGGTGGCAACTTTCAGAGATCTATGTACCTGGACGCTGAGATCTCTCTGCTTATCTACACGACCAAGAATCTTACCATTAGCCCAGTACGCTGTATTCCTGTTCCTCCTTCCAAAGTGAATCACCTCACACTTTTCCACATTAAGTTCCATTTGCCACCTCTCAGCCCAGCTCTGCAGCTTATCTATGTCCCTCTGTAGACTGCACCATTCTTCATCCCTATCCACAACTCCACCGACCTTATTGTCATCCACAAATGTACTAACCCATCCTTCTAGACCCTCATCTAGGTCATTTATAAAAATGACAAACAGCAGTGGACCCAAAACAGATCCTTGTGATACACCACTAGTAACGAACTCCAGGGTGGATATTTCCCATCAGCCGCCACCTTCTGTCTTCTTTCAATGAGCCAACTTCTGATCCAAACTGCTGATACACCCTCAATCCCATGCCTCCGTATCTTGTGCAATTTAAGCGACTCTTGGATAGGCACATAGAGGAGAGAACAATAGAGTCAGATAAATGGTCAGCACAACATCGAGGGCTGAAGGGCCTATACTATGCAGTATTATAGTATGTTCTATGTTGACATCACGGGTTCAATCCCCACACTGGCTGAGATCATCATGAAGGTCCTACCTTCCCAACCTTACTGTTCCCCTGAGGCTCGGTGCCCTCAGATGAAACTCACGGCCAGTTGTTTCTCACAAATGAGAGAGCAGTCCTTGGTCCCCTGGGACTATGGCGACTTTACTGAAGGAATATATACCCAAGTCAGGATGGTGAGTGGCTTGGAAGGGAACATGCAGGTCATGGTGTTCTCATACATCTACTGCCTTTGGCTTTAGGAAGGTAGTGGTCATAGGTGTTGGCAAGTCTGCTACTGTTGCAGGCAGTGTGTTCCATGCCCCGACTACTCTCTGAGTAAGGAAACTACCTCTGACATTAAAGCTCTGTCCCCTCGTACCGCCCATCTCCATCCAAGGAAAAAGGTTCTCACTGTCCACCCTAGAGGTAGACAGTTCAGCCAAACAAATGAGAGTGTCGGTGGAAGGGTACTGTTGGGGACGTCGGGAGAGGAAGAAACGGAGGGCTTGGAGGCCCTAGTCATGGTGGATGGAGGTGTAGAGGGATTGGATATCCATGGTGAAGATGAGGCGTTGGGGGCCGGGGAAAAGGAAGTCTTGGAGGAGGTGGAGGGCATGGATGGTGTCTCGAACGTATGTGGGGAGTTCCTGGACTAGGGGGGATAGGACAGTGTCAAGGTAGGTAGAAATGAGTTCAGTGGGGCAGGAGCATGCTGAGACAATGGGTTGGCCAGAGTGGTCAGGCTTGTGGATCTTGGGAAGGAGGTAGAACTGGACAGTTTGGGATTCCCGGACTATGAGGTTCGAAGCTGTGGGTGGGAGATGAGGTTCTGTATGGTCTGGGAGATGAATCGTTTGGCTGAACTGGTCCTCACCCTTAACAGTTTCTCCTTCGAATCCTCCCACTTCGTCCAGGCCAAAGAGGAAGCCATGGGAACCCGTATGGGCCCCAGCTATGCCTGTCTCTTTGTTGGCTACGTAGAACAGTCGATCTTCTGTAATTACACCGGCACCACTCCCCACCTCTTCCTCCGCTACATTGATGACCGCATTGGCGCCACCTCGTGCTCTCGCGAGGAGGTTGAGCAATTCATCAACTTCACCAACACATTCCACCCTGACCTTAAATTTACCTGGACCATGTCTAACACCTCCCCCCCTTCCTGGACCTCTCCATCTCCATTAATGATGACCGACTTGATATCGACATTTTTTACAAACCCACTGACTCCCGCAGCTACCTGGATTACACCTCTTCCCACCCTACCTCCTGCAAAAATGCGATCTTGTATTCCCAATTCCTCCGCCTCCGCCGTACCTAGTTCCAGGAGGACCAGTTCCACCACAGAACATACCAGATGGCCTCCTTCTTTAGAGATCGCAATTTCCCTTCCCACGTGGTTAAAGATGCCCTCCAATGAATCTCGTCCACATCTCGCACCTCTACCCTCAGACCCCACCCCTCCAACTGTAACAAGGACAGAATGTCCCTGGTACTCACCTTCCATCCCACCAACCTTGGTATAAACCAAATCATCCGCCGACATTTCCGCCACCTCCAAATGGACCCCACCACCAGGGATATATTTTCTTCCCACCTCTTTCCGCCTTCCACAAAGAATGTTCCCTCCATGACTACCTGGTCAGGTCCACGCCCCCCTTCAACCCACCCTCCCATTCTGGCACCTTCCCCTGCCACCACAGGAATTGCAAAACCTGCGCCCACACCTCCTCCCTCACCTCCATCCAAGGCCCTAAAAGGAGCCTTCCACATCCATCAAAGATTTACCTGCACATCCACCAATATCATTTATTGTATCCGTTGCTCCCAATGCGGTCTCCTCTACATTGGGGAGACTGGCCACCTCCTAGCAGAGCGCTTTAGGGAACATCTCCGGGACACCCACACCAATCAACCACACCACTCTGTGGCCAAATATTTCAACACACCCTCCCACTCTGCCAAGGACATGGAGGTCCTGGGCCTCCTTCACAGCTGCTCCTTCACCAAGCTGCCTGGAGGAAGAACGCCTCATCTTCCGCCTCGGAACACTTCAACAGTTTCCTCATTTCCCCTTCCCCCACCTCACCCTAGTTCCAAACTTCCAGCTCAGCACTGTCCCCATGACCTGTCCTGACTTGTCCTACCTGCCTATCTCCTTTTCCACCTATCCACTCCACCCTCCCCCTGCGACCCATCACCTTCATCCTCTCCCCCACTCACCTATTGCACTCTATGCTACTTTCTCCCCACCCCCACCCTCCTCTAGCTTATCTCTCCACCCTTCAGGCACTCTGCCTGTATTCATGATGAAGGACTTTTGCCCGAAACGTCGATTTTACTGCTCCTCTGATGCTGCCTGAACTGCTGTGCTCTTCCAGCACCACTAATCCACAATCTGGTTTCCAGCATCTGCAGTAACTGTTTTCACCTAAGGATTTTGTGGTCAACATTACTGTCATAATTGCACATGTTTATTAAATTGAAGTTTTGACACCTGTCATTGATAGGATTCACCCCGGGTCCAGGATAATCGTTGGGAAGTATCTGAATATGAGCCAGTTTGATGGCTGGCCTCCTGGTTGCTTCAGAAGCCAACCTGACATTTCTGTACCAATATTGAAATAGAGGTTTAAGATTTATTATTTAATCATTGAGTGTAATGTTATTTTGTCTCTATTTGGTTCCAAAAAAATGGGAACACAGACAGACTGAGTGAGGGCTGTCAACTCCATGAACTTGAATCCTAGCTGAACAATTGTGAGATCACCCAATCTGGTCCTGATTGAGATCGGTTCGTGACTTCGCTTCGTACATTGTTTAAAGGATATATAGATGAGCAGAGTAAATTGTTTTCCCACACAAAAGAAAGTATCACATAGAAAGGCAGAAACATTATTTACATGTGTGTGATGTATATCTTGTGTGTGTGTGTGTGTGTGTGTGTGTGACAGAGAGAGAGAGAGAGAGAGAGAAGTGGAGAGGGAGAGAGAGAGATAGAATCATAGAAATATACAACACAGAAACAGTCCCTTTGGTCCAACTCATCCAGGTATTCTCAGTTAATCACATCCCATTTGCCAGCACTTGGCCCACACTAAACCCTTATTGTTTGTATACCCTTCTGGATGCCTTTTAAATGTTGCAATTGTACCAGGCTCCACCACTTCCTCTGTTTGCTCATTCCATACACGCACCACCCTCTGCAAGAACAAATTACCCCTTAGGTCCCTTTTAAATTTCTCCCTGTCCAAGCCCCTCATGATTTTATAAACCTCTATAAGGTCAACCCTCAGCCCCCGATGCTCCAGGGAAAGCAACCTCAGCCTATTCACCCTCTCCCTACAGCTCAAATCTTCCAACCCTGGCAACATCCTTGTAAATCTTTTCTGAACCCTTTCAAGTTTTACAACATCCTTCCGATAGAAGGGAAACCAGATTTGCATGCAGCATTCCAAAAGTGGCCTAATCAATGTCCCGTACAGATGTAACATGACCTATCAACTATTATAGTCAATGCACTGACCAATAAAGGAATGTAAACCAAACACCTTCTTCACTCTCCTAGCTGCCTGTGACTTTCAAAGAACTATGAACCTGCGCTCCAAGGTCTCTTTGTTCAGCAACAAACCCATTAGTGTATAACTCCTGCTCTGATTTGTCTTTTCAAAATATAGCACCTCACATTTATCTAAATTAAACTCCATCTGCCACTCCTTGGCCTATTGACCCATCTGAACAAGATCCTGTGTACTCTGAGGTAACCTCCAATGTTGGTGTCATCTGCAAACTTACAAACTATACCTGCTATTTTCACATCCAAATCATTTGTGGAAATGATGAAAAACAATGGACCCAGCAGTGATCCTTTTGGCACACCATGGATCCAGGCCTCCAGTCTGAAAATTTTGCTCTTTTTAATGTATGGGGCAATAGATGGGAGACCACTTAGAATCATTATTGCATGAATTCTAGGAAATGACTAAAATTTAACTGAAAATTGTCAAGAATGGAAAATTCAGGAAACTGAATTTACATGAGGCCTTGTAAGCATGAGTCTTTCATGATTAATACTCCTGTTGGGGAAGGGGGGAGGATTAGACATTTTCCTTCAGACTTTTGCAGGTGAATACAGCAGGCTCAAGCCACAGTTCAAAGATGTAGAAGAATCAATGATGACCTTAAACCTGTGAGTGTTCGTGTCACAATATCTTGGCATTCGTCAGCTTGTATGCAAGATACTCCTTGTTGCAAACCAGTATAGTCTACAGTCTCCGTCTCCCAAATTGTGGGTTGATTTTGGAAATCCATCTAATCCAGATAAGTCACAAATTGCAGAGTAATTTTAATGTCCAGTTGAAGGGGAGGTGGGGCAAATGTCTTTTCTTCTCAGCTTTTCTCTTCCAGATACCTAAAGAAAAATTAAACTGCTTGGAGCCATAATTTGCATCTGATCCAGGTACCCTCACTTAATGCCATAGTTCTATTTGCAAGCACTTTTCTAACACAGTTGTGCTGTAGAGGTGGTAGTCTGTCAACTGTTTCTGTTGGGAATTTGGGAGAAGCAAAATAATTCCATGTTTGTGCTGCCAAAGAAAATACCTCGGCCTGGTAAGCAAATTAATTGATAAACATTCATTATTAGCTTAACCTGTTCACTGAAATTTTCAAATTAAATTTTCAAAGAGCTCCTAAACTTTAGATTCACTAAATCTCTAGCATTTTAAAACAGTAATTATTTGTTTATATTGGGTGTTGGGGGATGGATGTTAACTTATAATTGAAGAGCTCATCACTCTTCCACATAATGGGTTGTGGGGGTAGGGTTATCAAACAGCACTTTTCAAGTTTTTTTCCAGATCTCTTAATCCCTTGTTCAAGTGGAACTCGACACTTGCAAGATGCTGATGCATTCTTGAAACTTTGCAGAGAGATTTAGGATTGCAGTCTGTTAGTTGTCCCTGCATCCAGCCATTGCTCCCTGTGGATATACTGCGTTGGACAACCTTCCTGAAGGTGCTACATACCATGTTTTAGATTGTATTGAAGTTTGTGCTAAGTGGAAAGTAATTGGTAGCCTCTACCTAACTGGACACCTTATTTAATACTTAAAGCATTTCAAAAGTTTGGGGTGGGCAATGTCATTGTTCATTCTTTCAGGTCTCCAGTTTAGATTGCTTAGCTGAGTGGAATATAACCAGTATACTGGACCTAACTGTACAGGTGCACAATCTTTTTTTATACTTCAGCATTCCAAAAGGGTTTGGGGTGGGCAATATCACTGTTCTTAGTTTTTTCAGGTCACTGGTCCTTGCCACTTCGTGCAGATCAACAATGTATTCCTCAATACAGGTGCAAAATTTCATCTTTTAAGACATTTTAAAGAGGGTTGAGTGGGGGGGGGCACGATATTGTTCTTAATTTCTTTCAGATCTCAAGTTGGTGTTAGACATGAGACAGAAGCCAAACCCAGGTGCTCAATTTAATTATTTCAAAAGGGGTTTTGGGTGGGCAACGACATTCTTCTTAGTTTTTCAGATCTTCAGTGCTTTCTGCCTGAAATGGAACATAAAGCAAAGGTGCTCATTCTCATTTGAAACTTCCTAAAGTATTTTGGATAAGTACTACGTGCTTAGCTTTGAAATTTCACTCTGTGGTGCTTAGACTTGGATATGCCTGTACTCAGGTTCTACATCTCGATCCCATTCAAACCACAAGTTTAGGGCGGGGAACATTATTGTTCTTAGTTTTTCAGGTTTGGGGTGGCACAGTGGCACAGTGGTTAGCACTGCTGCCTCACAGCACCAGGGACCTGGGTTCAATTCCCGCCTCAGGCGACTGACTGTGTGGAGTTTGCACGTTCTCCCCGTGTCTGCGTGGGTTTCCTCCGGGTGCTCCGGTTTCCTCCCACAGTCCAAAGATGTGCAGGTCAGGTGAATTGGCCATGCTAAATTGCCCGTAGTGTTAGGTAAGGGGTATATGTAGGGGTATGGGTGGGTTGCGCTTCGGTGGGTCGGTGTGGACTTGTTGGGACGAAGGGCCTGTTTCCACACTGGAAGTAATCTAAAAAGCAACCCTCCATCACCAACTTCTGTCTGCTATCTTTCAGCCAGTTCTCCATCCAAATAGCTAGTTCTCTCTGCATTCCATGATATCTAACCTTGCTAACCAGTCCACCATGAAGACCCTTGTTGAATGCCTCACTGAAGTTCATGTGGATCACAGCCACTGCTCTGCCCTCATCAATCCTCTTCAAACGCACAGAGTCATGCCGATTGCCCCTAAACAATCCTCACCTTTCCAAATATATGTAAACCCTATCCCTGAGGATTACCTCCATCAACTTTTCCACCATCAATCAGGCTCACTCATCTATAGATCCCTGGCTTTTCCTTACCACCTTTCTTAAATAGTAGCACCCCTTAGTCAACATTCAGCCTTCCAGCACCTCACCTATGAATATCGATGATACAAATATCTCAGCAAGAGGCCCAGCAATCACTTTACTTGCTTCTCACTGATTTCTAGGGTACACCTGATCAGGTCCTGGGATTTATCCATCTTTATGCATTTTGAGATGTCCACTGGAACATGAACATTTTTTAAGATGTCACCATCTCTTTCCCCACATTCTATATCTTACATGACCTTCTCCACAGTAAACACTGATGCAAAATATTTATTTAGTATCTCCCCATCTCCTGTGGTTCCACACATAGGCTGCCTTGTTGACCTTTGAGGGGCTCTGTCTCCCCAGTTAATCTTTTATCCTTAATGTATTTATTGAATCTGTTTGGATTCTCCTTAACCCGATTTGCTAGTGCTATCTCATGTTCTGTTTTTGCCCTCCTGATTCCCTTAAGTATATTCCTACTGCATTTATACTCTTCTCAGGATTCACTTGATTTCTGCTGCCTATACCTGACATATGCTTCCTTCTTTTTCTCAAATAAAACCTCAATTTCTCAAGTCATCCAGTATTCCCTGCACCTACCAGCCTTGCCTTTCACCCGAACAGGAACATACTGGGTCTGGACTCTCATTATCTCATGTTTGAAGGCTTCCCATTGTCCAGCCCTGTGTAGCTTTGAGTGTGAGTTTAGAGGTACAGACTCGATGGAGCGAAGGGCCACCTCTGTCCTGTATGATGTCATCACTCTGTTAATTTGAATGTAAGGTTCTGATTATTTTTGTGTTTGTTTTGAGAAAATGTGACCGAGTGGAAGTTCCAGCTGTTGGTGCAGTCAGTATCAGCTTCAGGTTCTGTATTAGAGTACTCATTCACAGAGAGAATTTCCCAAATCAGTCATGTAACTGAATTAACAAGGAAAGCTGTGGGATAACAGTGTGCAGGAGAACAGCTCTCAAAAACTTAAACAGCATGAGGCATTGAACAACTGAATAACATCAGCAGAATGAAGGTCATCACTGAAAAGAATATGAAAAGGTATTTAGATATTGATAGGATTGATAGTGAGTGAAATATTGCAAGTATTGTTACTTGAAAGCATGAATGTTTGAGACTTAACAGGATCAGATCAATCCAGCCTTTGGGGTATTCAAATATAGCTGTAAATCTCAATGCTATCACATCATTAAAATAAACCTGCTGTCATAACTTGTTTGTTCAAAATGCATTAAAAAGTTTGAAGATATAATCATGGTTTCCCAGTGGAGATACCACACAATATAAAACAAAGTCTCTGGAACTGTGTCAGCTCCATCTCTGAGAGAATTCTACAATTCCAACAGATTGCCAGCAGCAGGAAAGGAAAGGTTGTGTCACAAACAACGAAATGCATCTTCTCAGGGAAAAGATCGGTAGAGTGTACGAGACCATCCTTGTTGTTGTTGGTGTTCCTGGTAAGAGTTGGAACAACTTATATAAACCACTGCATTGAATCATCCTTCTTTCTACAGATAACTGATAAATTATTATATTTCCATTCAGCAAGGCAAATCCCACTGTCAGACAATAGTGTCCTCACTGACTGAGTTTAAAGTGAATAGTTTGTCAGTTCGGAGGCTCCTCAGTAATGTGCAGCATTGTGTGTTTCCCTATACTGTGCAGAATGGGTTTATACTGAGGCCACATTGATGGGGTTTGACTGAACACCAGCCCTGGCTGGTCTAGAAAGGGTTTCGGAAGACCACCCTCTCTCTGTGGTAGTTCACAGCCTGCTATCAGTCAGATGGGTTTTGTAACAACCCACCTCGCAGTGACACCTGGTGTTTCCCATTCCTTGATGGAAAGGGATTGTGTTGGTGGGTCTTGATCAGACAGCTCACTTCAAATGGGAGCCCAGAGACAACAGGGCAATGGGTGGGTTCAGCAGGTCATTAGGAATTAGGAAATAATGGGGACTGCTGATAGGGCGATGTGCTGGAAAAGGCACAGCAGGCAAGGTTGCATCTGAGGAGCTGGTGAAATCGACTGCTGCTGACCCAAAAACATCCTGAGTATATGACCGTGTTTCTGTGAGTAATCTGCTGCTCATGTTCTTCCCTATGTCCTTTAAAAGAGCAAATGATTCATTGAGAGAGATTCTTTAAACTTCATATAACATGGAATAGCAATTACCTTTGTGTCATTACTTACAGTCTGGGCTCAGGCACCGAGAATGTTTCATTATTAACTTCAAATCTATTTTTTCCTTTCTCTTACAGTTAGTCTCGTGGTGATTGTAATCTTAGCTCGGGGCAAATGTGGTCTTTCTGTGTGCAGCACTCGTTATCTTGTGGCCATGACAACGTCAGATCTACTGTTCATTGTTTTTTATATCATCCTTCACCGATTTCGACAGTATTATTATCCACTGTGTTTCCTACAAATCACTCCTGTTTGTGGTGTTATCTATGCCCTCAACCGCTTGACCATTGATTGTTCTGCATGGTTCACCATTGCTTTTTCCTTTGATCGATTTGTCGCCATTTGTTTACATGAGATGAAAACGAAGTACTGCACAGGGAAAACTGCAACCGGGGTTCTAGCAACAATCTGCATCTTCTTTTATTTAAAGAACATACCCAACTCCTTTGTGTATTACCCTGGAAAGATGATCAACAATGTTCCATGGTACTGTCATATCACATATAGTTATCTTTCTGACCCTCGGTGGATAGGTTTTAGATATTTTGAGACTTTTTTAACACCAATGTTCCCATTCACTTTTATTGTCTTTATCAACATTCTGACTGTCAGACACATCTTCGAGGCCATTAAGGTGCGGAAGGAACTGAGAGGTCAGAGAAAAACAGAGAATGATCCAGAGGTAGAGAGCAGGAAGAATTCTGTGATTTTACTCTTTGCCATATCTGCCAGCTTCATACTTCTCTGGTTGTTGCATATTTTATATTTCTTTAATGCTGGTTATTCCTTGGATTCTGTTTCTTTTGGTCTCTTTGTTCAGATTGGATATATGCTGAGGAACTTAAGTTGCTGCACAAATGCACTTATTTATGTGGTGACACAGAAACATTTCAGAGACCAGTTAAAGTATACCATGACATATCCAGTTAGAACAATAATTGAATTGGTGAATCAATCCAAGTAACTGAGAGCCAACATTAGGTGCAGCAGATAACGGAAGGAGGAGTCCACGTGAGGAATGGACCGAAAGGAGAAGGAGGAGCAGCAACATGATAACTCTCCTTTCCCAATGGTCAAGGAATGACTCCATCTGAGGAGCAAAATGTAAAGCCAGTGTAAAGTGCTGTCAGTAATCAGCAACAATTAGCAGGAAGTGGAGGAACAAAAGTAAAACCAAAAGAGGAATTAAATATACACAAAAGCTACATTTATCCCAAGTAATCCATTCTCAGTGAGTGAAAAGGTTAGAAAAATAAATGATATGGAGGAAGGTGTAATCGTTCACTGCAGGAGAGAGGGAAATGCAACGACAGGCTCCTGGCCACTCTTCCTCACTGAATTCTCTGAGCTACACATCTGGGCAAGTTTTTTAAAAAACGATAAGTTTCCTGTTGAAAAAGGAAATAAAATATTGTAAAGATTCTGTGTCTTTTGATTGCACCTTTATTTTCAACAATAATTTACTTTGTTTCCATTCAATTCCTCGTGTTGGTTCCTGGCAATCGCACTTTGAGATTTTCACATTGATCAACAGTCAAACCCAAAGAGCAAAGGAATTGGATCAGTTTGTGAATACATGTGGCTTTCATTCTCAAACAATAAAATGCAAAGCAGGAGGAGACAAAGGCAGTCTGGACTAAACCAGTTCTCTGACATCATCCCGTTTCTTTACTTGTTCCTTCCCATGAACCAGCTGATGCGTTGCCGGGGGAATCCAAGCCCAACCAGAGGGATTTCTGGACTCCCTCTCTGCACCCACCCAATGACCCAGCTCCCTCTCCGATTTCAGATGCTCCTTCAAATCTACCTCTTCATATAAGCTATCGTCCCCTGACCGAATATCACTTTCAGTGAATCAATATGAACTCTGTTTGATTTGTTATGATAAAGGTCTTTTTAACTATGTTTGGGGACTGTGCTGTGTTAAAGTGCACAGTGATGCTGCTATCCTGGTTACTGTAGCTGGCTTCCGAACAGGTGAACTGGGTTAGATTCCTGACAATTGCAAGTTGAGATTTGTCACATTGATCAATAGGAAACCACAGACAAAAGGAATTTGATCAGTTTGAAAATATATTTGTTTTTTATTCCAAGACAATAAAATGCAAAGTAGGAGTATACAAAGGCAGACTGGATGAAACTGTTTACCTGCTGCATTCTCTCACACCTCCTCCCTCCCCCCTCTAATCCCACTGAGGTGGCTCTGGCTGTGCTCCATCCCTGGGGGAGGTATGCCCTGGGTAGAGGGAGCTGGGAGCTGACTGGATGAGCTGGGACTTGGGCAGAGAGGGGGCTTTCAGTGAGAGATTTGGGGATATTTCAAACAAGTTCTGGCAGCCATTTTCCCTTCAAAGAACAAAGAACAAAAACATTTCCAGCCCAGGAACAGGCCCTTTGGCCCTCCAAGCCTGAGCTGATCCAAAGCCTCTGTCTAAACCTGTCGCTCATTTCCTAAGCATCTCTCTCCCTCTACTCCCCACCTATTCATGCATCTGTCCAGACGCATCTTCAATGAACCTACTGTGCCTGCCTCTACTCCCTCTGCTCGCAACACCCACCACTCTCTGTGTGAAGTCCTTGCTGCATATATCCCTATTTAACTTTTCACCTCTCACTTTGAAAGTGTGACTTCTCGTTGTTAAATCCTTCACTCTGGGAAAAAGCTTATCTCTGTCTACCCTGTCTATACCTGTCATGATTTTGTAGACCTCAATCAGGTCTCCCCTCAATCTCCTTTTTTCTAATGAAAACTATCCTAACCTACTCAACGTTCACTGTGTACACTGAGCAGGGAGTGAGTATCTGTCGGTTTCTGTCTGTGTCTGTGTGTGAGAGTGTGGGGAATGGTTGAATCTCAAAAGCAAGCCTCTGGAGCAGAGTCTGTCCTGAATGGGTGAGAAAGAGTGTGAGAGACCATCGCAAGAGCTTAGACCAACTGGAATGGTGAATATCAATTGTTAAATCGCACCATATCTTTCCTTAGCACGTGCTTATATCTGTCTGATTTTTCCTCTTTTCTCTCCCTATCTCTCTCTTTGCCTCTGTCTCTCACCCTCTGTCTGTATCACGCATCTCTCTCTCCCTCTCAATCTTTCTCTCTCACACTATCTCTCTCTCTCTCTCTGTCTTACTGACAGCCTCTTCTTTTGTATTTTTCTCTCCTGTCTCTTTTTCCCACCTTTATCTGTGTTCTTTCCCATTCTCTTGCTTCTTCTCTCATTTCTCTCTCTCTTTCCTTCTCCTCGTTTCCTTCCCTGGTTCTGTTGTTCAATCCTGAGATGGAATCTGCACCTGCCCCTCTTCAATATTGGACAATCCCGCGCCCCCCCCTCCCCCCACCGCACATTTAGCCCCTGTCCCCCTCCATGGCCCCTGTCCCCCTCCATGGCCCCTGTCTCCCTCCATGGCCCCTGTCCCCCTCCATGGCCCCTGTCTAATTGCCCTCCCTTGTGCAGCTTCATCAATCCTGATCTGTCCCTCTGTAGTTCCTCCATTATACACCCACTGTATATAAAAGCCCTCGGTATCTCCATCCATCAACAATACCTTTCCCCGTGCTGTGTCCCAGCCCATGAGCTGGAGGGCAAAGTGAGCGTGTGCAGAGACTAACGTGTGCTTTGACTGCGTATCATAATGTCATGGAGTCATTGAGTCATACAACACAGGGACAGACCCTTCGGACCAACCAGGCCACGCTGACCATGTTCCAAAACTAAACTATTCCCACCTGCTGCGCTGGGCCCATATCCCTCCAAACCTTTCCTATTCGTGAACTTGTCCAAATGTATTTTAAACATTGTAACTGTATCTACATCCACCATTTCCTCTGATAGTTCATTCCACATCCAAAATTCTAAAAACATTGCCCCTCATGTCCTTTTTCAATCTTTCTCCTCTCACCTTAAAAATATACCCCCCAGGTTTGAACTCCCCACCCGAGGGAAAAGACCCTTATCATTCATCTTGTCTGTGCCCCTCATGATTGTTTAAACATCAATAAGGTCACCCCTCACCCTCCAATGCAACAGCCCATGTCTATATCTCAAACCCTCTCTTCCTGACAACATCTTCGTAAACCTTTACTGAACCCTCTCCACTTTAATAATATCCTTCCTATAACAGGGCGATGAGAATTGCACACATTAATCCAGAAGAGGCCTCATCACTGTCCTGTACAAGTTCAATATAATGTCAGAACTCCTATACTCAAAGGTCTGAGCAATGAAGGCAAGCATGCTAAACACCTTCTTAATGACCCTGTCTGACTGGGATACAAATTTCAAAGAAGTATGTCCCTGAACCCTGAGGTCTCTCTCTGCTCTCCCACACTACCCAGGGCACTACCGTTAACTCCTGTCCTTGTTTGTATTACCACAATGTAATACCTGGTGGCAATGCTCCTGGTATTGAAGTAGACACACTTCAAACCAACTTCTTGCTTGCCGGGCCATCTTGTGTCCCTGAAACTTGATATCGGACCTCCCTACTCTTAACCTCTTCTATACTTGAACTTATACTTGGAGAGGGTGCAGAGAAGATTTACCAGGATGTTGCCTGGAATGGAGAATAGGTCGTATGAGGATAGGTTGAGAGTTCTCGGCCTTTTCTCGTTGGAACGGCGAAGGATGAGGGGTGACTTGATAGAGGTTTATAAGATGATCAGAGGAATAGATAGAGTAGACAGTCAGAAACTTTTTCCCCGGTACAACAGAGTGTTACAAGGGGACATAAATTTAAGGTGAAGGGTGGAAGGTATAGGGGAGATGTCAGGGGTGGGTTCTTTACCCAGAGAGTGGTGGGGGCATGGAATGCGCTGCCCGTGGGAGTGGTAGAGTCAGAATCATTGGCGACCTTTAAGCGGCAATTGGATAGGTACATGGATGGGTGCTTAATCTAGGATAGATGTTCGACACAACATCGTGGGCCGAAGGGCCTGTTCTGTGCTGTATTGTTCTATGTTCTATGTTCTATATACAATTATGGTTCCAATCCCCCTGCTGGATTAGTTTAAACCCACCCCAATAACCTTAGCAAATTTCCCTCCCCAGGATATTGGTACCCCTCTGGTGCAGATGAAGACCATCCTGCTTGTAGAGGTCCCACCTACCCCAGAAAGAGCCCCAATTATTCAAGAATCCAAAACCCTCCCTCCTGCACCATCCCTGTAGCCACGTGTTCAACTCCTCTCTCTCCCTATTCCTTGCCTCACTAGCACACAGCACGGGCAACAAACCAGAGACAACAACTAGTTCGTCCAAGCTCTAAGCTTCCATCCTAGCTCCCTAAATTTCTGCCTTCAATCTCCATCTCTCTTCCTACCTATGTCATTGGTGCCAATGTGGATCATGACTTGGGGCTGTTAAGGATCCCCCTTAAGGATCCCAAAAACACGATCAGAGACATCACGAACCCTGGCACCTGGGAGGCAACACACCAACCGTGATCTCTCTCACCCCCACAGAACCTCCCATCTGTCCCCCTAACTATAGAGTCCCCAATGACTACTGCTCTGCTCCTCTTTCCCCTTCCCTTCTGAGCAGCAGGGACAGACTCTGTGCCAGAGCCTGTGCCCCACTGCTTTCCCCTGGTAAGTCATCCCCCCAAACAGTATCCAAAATGGTATACTTATTGTTGAGGAGAATGGCCACAGGGGGTCCCTGCACTGCCTGCCAGTTCCCTTTCCGTCCCCTGACTGTAACCCATCTGCCTTTTTCTTGTACCTGAGGTGTGACTACCTCCCTGTAACTCCCTCTGCCTCCTGAATGATCTGAACTTCATCCAGCTCCAGCTCCAGTTCCCTAACGTGGTTTTCAAGGAGCTGGAGTTGAGTGCACCTCCCGCAGATGTGGTCAGCAGGGACACTAGTGGTGACCTTTACCTCCCGCATTCTGCAGGAGGAACATTCAACTGCCCTCTCCTCCATTTCCATGATTCTAAATTCCCAAAGAAACTGTTGAAAAATAAGGAATAAAAAATAAACTTGTTACCTTACCAATTTGGCGCACAGAACCTTTTTTTTTGGTTAGAGGAGGAGGATGGGTGGAAGACACTACCCGAATAGTGTTATGGGCAACGCAACCACACAAATATATGACATCCTAGAAGTCCTTCGCTCCTCCCTCACAACTCTCCGCAAATGAAGGTCCAACTCCCGAGGTAAGTCCCTTTTAATGCGGGAAAACTCACCCTTCTCCGCAGCCCTTTCTTCACCACTCCTCCTCTCCTCACAGCTCTGGCAAAATGGAGACGTGGACTTGCCTGACTTTCTTTCTTCGAAGGATCACACACCCATCTTGAACTATCTTCTTGTATACACAGAGAAATGCTTGCTACTTGTTTTGAGATTTCATGCCAATTTATTTTCATAACATTTTTCTTGTTTTTCATTTTATACAATCTGCCTCTTATTCCGAAAATAAGCATTCCAAATCGGGCCTACACTAGTTCTTGCCAGTTTGAATTTTCTAGTTTGTGATTGAATACTCTCCTTGACAGAATCTTTAAACTGTGGGTTGTTCATCTTCTTATTGAGTCCTTCTTTTTGAACAGAAACAATCATTGCTGAGCGTTATGAAATATCTATTTAAGTGTCTGACCCTATATTTTGACATCCCGCTTTAGGTTAGATGTAAGACAAAATCTGCAATGAAAATGCTTGATTCTTTTCAATCTTTCAAGAAGATCTTCTCCATGTGGCCCGAACACATGATCAGCCGAGAGTAACTCCATTCTCCCAGTTTCCCTGTCTCTCTGTTATTTCTGTTTGATGATGCCACATTCCAGTGGGAAACCTCTGACATGGCTTCGCTTTCCCTCAAATGAGAAATCCTCCCCCGCCCCAACTCTGGTGGACAGGACTTTCATCTGTGACGGACCCACCTCCTGTGCTTATACCCTCACCCCTTCACCTCCTTTCCAGAACAATGATGGAGATTCCCTTGTCCTCACTTTCCACTGCACTCACTTCCACATTCACACAATCATCCCCAGCCACTTCCACCACCTCCTGCAGGACAGCACCATCAAACACATTGTCCCCTCTCATCCCTTGTCAGCATTCTTAAACACAGGTGAGGTGCCAGAGGGCTGGAAGGTTGTTCATGTTGTCCCCCTGTACAAGAAGGGTAGTAAGGATATTCCAGGTAACTACGAACCAGTGAGCCTGACGTCAGTGGTGGGAAAGTTTCTGGAGAAGATCTAGGGGTTAGGATCTATTTATATTTAGAAAAGAATGGGCTCATCAGTGATAGGCAACATGGTTTTATGCAAGGGAGATCGTGCCTTACCAACTTAATAGAGTTACTTGAGGAAGTGACCAAGTTGACAGGTGAAGGAAGGGCAGTTCATGTCATATACATGGACTTTAGTAAGATGTTTGATAAGGTTCCCCATGGTAAACTAACAGAGAAAGTGAAGTCACATGGTGTGCAGGGTGTTCTAGCTAGGTGGATAAAGAACTGGTTGAGCAACAGGAGACAGAGAGTAGTAGTTGAAGGGAGTTTCTCGAAATGGAGAAAGGTGACCAGTGGTGGTCCACAGGTGTCAGTGTTTGGGGCCATTGTTGTTTGTGATATACATAAATGATCTGGAAGAGGGCACTGTTGGTCTGATCATCAAGTTTGCAGATGACACGAAGATTGGTGGAGTAGCAGAAAGCATAAGGGACTGTCAGACAATACAGGAAGGTATAGATAGATTGGAGAGTCGGGTGGAAAAGTGGCAGATAGCGTTCAATGAGGTGATGTATTTAGGTAAGTCTAATTCTAGAGTGAATTATACAATGAATGGAAGACCCTTGGGAAAAGTTGATGGGCAGAGAGATCTGAGAGTGCAGGTCATTGTACCCTGAAGGTTGCTGCACAGGTGGATATACTGGTCAAGAAGACAGACAGAATGCTTGTCTTCATTGGATGGGGTATTGAGTATCAGAGCTGACAAGTCATGTTAAAATTGTACAAGACATTGGTTTGGCCACATTTAGAATACTGTGTACAGTTCTGGTCGCCACATTACCAAAAGGATGAGGATGCTTTGGACAGGGTGCAAAGAAGGTTTATGAGGATGTTGCCTGGGATGGAAGGTGCGAGCTATGAAGGGAGGTTGAGTAGGTTAGGTCTGTTTTCATTAGAAAGAAGGAGATTGAGGGGGGATTTGATTGAGGTTTACAAAATCGTGAAGGGTACAGACAGGGTGGATAGAGACAAGCTTTATCCCAGGGTGAAGGATTCAATAATGAGAGGTCAAGCTTTGAAGGTGAAAGGTGAAACATTTAAAGGGGATACAGGGGGGAAGTACTTCACACAGAGGGTGGTGGGCGTTTGGAACGCGTTGCTAGCAGAGGTGGTAGAGGCAGGCACGATAGATTCATTTAAGATGTGTCTGGACAGATGCATGAGTAGGTGGGGAGCAGAGGGATACAGATGCTTAGGAATTGAGCGACAGGTTTAGACAGTACATTTGGATTGGCTCAGGCTTGGAGGGCTGAAGGGCCTGTTCCTGGATTGTAACTTTTCTTTGTTCTTTGATCTTTGTTCTTTTTCATAAGGTCCGTTCCCTCAGAGACACCCTCCATCACCCCGAACACTTCCCCACTCCCCCATGGCACCTTCCCATGCAATTACAGAAGCTGCAACACTTACCTATTCACCTCTTCCCTCCTCACTATCCAAAGCCCAGAGCACACCTTCCAGATGAAGCAACATTTTATTTGGACCATTTCAATCCGGTCTACTGTCAGTTGCAACAACTCAGCATCTATTTTCCAAGGACGGCAACAACAGAGCGCAGACTCCTGACATACTGCCCTCTATGGGTGAACAATCCTCTGCCGTTACTCTGTCTCCTGACGTTAATCCAGTTTTGTAACCAAGTGGCAAGATCACTCTGAATCCCATGTGATCGAACTTCACTAATTAGTCTACTTTGTGGAACCTGGTCAAAAACTTTACTAAAGTCCATGTAAACAACATCTACTGCTCTGCCCTCATCCACCTTTTAGATAACTTCTTCAAAAAACTTAATTACATTTGCAAGACACAGTTTTCCTCATACAAAAGGATGCCAACTATCCTGAATCAAATTCTGCCTCCATAAATATCCAAAAATCTTAGTTTTTAAGCTCACCTCCAACAATTTAACCACAACAGATGTCAGTCTCACAGGTTCGATAGTTCTCCTTATAATCTTTCTGAAACAAAGGCTGTGCGGTGTCATGCCTGCAAGGAGGTGGGACTACTCTGGAGGAACTGGTCTGCCTTGAAGACCGCTGCCAACACCCAAGCGACCAATCATGATCAGTGAGTGAGCAGATGGTTCCTCCATTTGCAGTGCCCTCTGTGTGTGGAGGGGGAAAAGAGTCCCTCCCCCACTCAGTAAGTTAGTTCTCATTCTTTTGTTGTTGCTGGTAACCCATTCATAGCTAGCCTCAACGTCAAAGGCAGCAGGAAGGCCGAGCGCAGATATCATATCCTTCGCTCCTCAGGGAATGAATCTACACAGTGAGCCTCCTGCAATAAATCCTGACTGCATCAGGAGACAAAGCTACATGGCTCCTGGAGTGGCAGGGAAGGGTCTTCCTGAGTCACTGGCCTCCAATTCTGGAGGGCTGGCTATCTTGTTGGCCTCTTTTCCCAGCTGGAGATCTTGAGGGTCAAGGTGACCCAGCCATCTGCTCCAACTCACGGTTCATTCCAGAGGCTCAATGATTCACTTCATGAAGGTATCTGCAGCTTAGATGGTGCATGAGCATTTAGGACAAGGAAGCATCTAGTCTTCTTCCTTCCATCAGTGAGGGGGAGCCCATCCTTCTCAGGGAACATTTAAATTGCCCTCTCAGGAGGAGGGGCCATGGAGATACCCAGAAGAGCTCAGCATCGATGGGCAAGTTGAGAGACTTGGTAGATGCCTGGTGAAATGTACACTGGATTCCATTGCCATCAACTTTGTGAGGCCTGGGGTTGGAGTGTCCAGGACTGACCATCTGTACATTTTCAGGGCGTACACCTTCTGTGTTCTGAAGGCCTCGATGTGTCAGGAGGTGATCTCCAGTGACAACCTGGTGCGAGTGGAGCTCAGTCCGTTCCATACCTGGGCGAGGTCGGGGTATTGACACTTCAACACCCTGCTGTTGGGGCACAAGCTGTTCTGGGACTTGATTTGCTACTTCAGGACTGGCTGGAGAGGGAAGCAGGGGGAGCTTCCCCTCCTTGAGGGATGTCAGCAAGACTCACATCCATGTCTTCTGTCAGGGGGACACATGGGTGTCAATGAAAAGTTGGAAATCCAGGATCATGGAGTTGGAGAAGGAGGTGTTTGATCCAGAGTTATGTTGCGGTCAGCCGGACATGGACCTGGCCCTATGGGATGGTGCATGAAGAGCAGAAGGCTGTGCCCCTGGGTCTGGATCCCTTTGGGTCCTGGAGTGCGTACATGAGTTCGTGAATCCAGTTCCATTGGGATCTTGACCGCGGCTCCCATTTCTTCTACTCGCTGGAAAAAAGGCATGGGCTCCACCAGCAGCTCCTTGTGCTGCTAACTGCTGATGATCCCTTGTCTCAGATAGAAGTGGCATCAGGGCCCAAGTCAGGGTCTATTCCTGCTCTGTTCTCTCCAGATCTGTCCAGCGAGGAAGCTGACAAGGTTCTGTGGGACAACCTGCCGCAGGTCAGCTGTAATGGTGCCAAGAAACTCAATGCCCCTCAGAGCTTGGAGGAACTAACCGGTGCCCTCCAGCATTTTTACAGAAACAGGACCCCAGGGGCTGGCGGGAAGTTCCTCAGGGCATTCTGGGATGTCCTGGGGGGGTGGGGTGGAGGTGAAAATGTGTGAGTCCTGGAGGTATGGTCCTTTCTTGGGGCAGGGTCACCACCAGTCTGTTATCTAAGAAGGGGACCTCTGTTTGTTAAAGATCTGGATCATCCACAATAACATCTTCTTGGGACGGAATGTGATCGATTATTCCCAAAGGATTGGCCTGTTGCGTATTTTTCTCCTTTGATCAGGGAAAGATGTTTAACAGAGTGGATCGAGAGTATCTGCTCAGGACACTGTGAGCTTTTATGTTCGGAATGTGCAGGTCACTCAGACCTGACTCTGTACACTGCCGCAGAGTGTCCGGGAAAGGTTAACAGGTCCCCGAAGGTAGCCTTGTGCTTTGGGAGAGCAGTGGGTCAGGCCTGTCCCCTGTATAGGCCGGTTTTCCTCTCTCTGCATGGTCCCACTCCTGTATAGTTTACATTAAGCTGCTTTCAGGTATGGCTCTGCATGGGCTGGGGCTCGAGCTGGGTTTTCTTGGTGTACACCGATGTTTCACTCCTCATGTTCACAGAGCTGCAGAGGATGGGAAAGTGCAAGGAGGTCCACTCAGCAATGTCCTCTGCAAGGATCACCTGGAGCAAGGCGCTTGGACCATTTGGTCGGACTGTAACAGATGGACGCCCTGCCAGATGAGCTCCGGTGCTTCAGGGGGAATTACCACTCACCTCCTCGACCTGGGAGTCTTTCATTGGCCAGCTGAGGAATCCTGGCTGGCAAATTGGCCCATGTTGGTGACCCAGGTAACCACTCGCCCAGCACAGAAGACAGGACTGCTCTGAATGTTGTCTTACAGGGCATGAGTGATGGCCAGAAACCAGCTGGTGGCTGCCATGTTGGGTACCGGCTGGTCACATTGGCCCCTCCCCCTAGCTTTGTCACCCACCCCATACAGATAAATCTCACTGGGGATTTTCTGGGCCTAGGGGGTAACACCAGGTCACTGCTGCGGTTCTGGGTCTCCTGCTTGAGGAGGGTGTTCAGGCGCTGGTGTGAGTTTGTACCCATAACTTTCCACCTTCAGACCCTGCAGCGATACCTTCACATCGAGCCTCCTCCAAGATGGTGGGCCCTGATCATGTATTTCTTCTGACAGGTGTGCGGCCTCTGTTAGGACATGTAGTTCCTTTCCGAGCAGTGGTCCCAGACTTGGGTCTTGTTCCAGGAATTGCCTGTCTTCTACCTGGACCTGATCACAGTCTGGGATACAGTTGGCTCACACCGGAGCTCTCCCTCTATGGCAGTATCGGCTCTCATCAGGGAACCGCTGCTCGGGAACAGGTTCCTCCTTGAACATGGATTGTGCTGGCTGAGGGAGGAAAGAACTTGGGGTGCAGGGTTGGACAGCAGAGGAGCAGGCCTGTTAACGCCGGCACAACTGACTGCAAAGGCATCAGTCCATCTCCAGTTCACGATCCGAGCTATCCATAACCTCCAGACAAGGCACTCGGCCGTGACACCTCATACACACTCGAGGTGACTCAGGCATGTGGTGGGCTTCCCGAAGAACTTCTAACTTCCTGTCCATCCAGAATTCAAGATTGGGCCCATTCCACAGACCCTCCCTTGTACTGCGGTGCCCCACCATCTGAGCAATCTCAGGGATATCCTCCTTTAACTGCGTTTGTTAACCATCGTGAGTCACCTTTTCCTTTTGCCGTTTGCACTTTGGAGGGATCTGTGTATATTCTATATCTTACCAAGACTGGTACACAGGGAAATCTGGAGGCTCATGAGCCCGCAGGCTCCTGTTCCCCAGGAACGGAAGAAGTTGACTCACTCCTGACCTGCATGTTATCCTGGCAGAGAAAGGTAGTTGGCTTCTTCCAAACAGAAATATAGGAATGAGTTGCAGGAGTGGGCCAATCAATAAAATCTTGGCTGATCTGATTGTGACTCCTCATTCTATTTTACAGAGTTTCCTCTCTCTCCAGCTTCTGCTTTGTTGGTCAGGTTACAGATCCAGATGCTGTAACTACAGTCACCATGACTTATCAGGAGTGGGTCACTAAATCCTCTGGTCTGCCTGAATGTTCACTGCAGCTTTGGAGTGGCATGGTGGCTCAGTAGTAGCACTGCTGCTTCACAGCACCAGGAACCCAGGTTCTAGTCCACCCTTGGGGACTGTCTGGGTGGGGTTTGCACATTCTCCCTGTGTCTGTGTGGATTTCCTACCACAGTCCATAGATGTGTGAGTTAAGTGGATTGGCCACACTATATTGCTTATCGTGTCAGGGATGTGCAGGCTCAGTGGATTTGCTATGGGACATGCAGGGTTGCAGGTTTAGGGGTGGTGGCCTATTCTTCAGAGGGTCAGTGTGGACTTGATGGACTGAATGGCCTGCTTCCACACTGAAGGGATTTTATGATTTGAGAACACAATCTTGAGGAAAGTATAATTAAATCAAATACCTCTCAACTCAAAGTTAGAAGCCTGGTCTAAATCAATACCGTCGAGGGGAATCCTCATGTTACTGAACGCATGGTCAGCAGAGAGTTACTAACACAGGCATTCCATGGACAGGCACAGAACAAGTTTCAAAGACGTGTCTCAAAGCTGCTGAAATCCCCTTGGCGATCTGGATACAGAATTGGCTGGCCCATGGAAGACAGAGGCTGGTGGGAAATGGGAAGTATTCAGCTTGGAGCTTGGTGAACAATGGTGCTCCACAGGGATCCATTCTGAGACCTTTGCTCTTTGTGATTTTTGTAAACGATCTGGATGAGGAAGTGGGAGGGTGGATTAGCAAGTTTGCTGATGACATGCAGGTTGGTGCAATGGTGAACAGTATGGAGGGCTGTGGTAGGTTGCAATGGGGCATTACCAGGATGCAGAGCTGGGCTGATAAGTGGCAGATGGAGTTCAACCTGGAAAAGTGTGAGATGATTCATTTTGGAAGTCAATATTGAATATAGAATACAGGGTTAAAGGCAGGATTCTTGGCAGGAACAGAAGGAGCTTGGGTTCTGTGTCCATAGATCCCTCAAAGTTGTCACCCACGTTGTTGGGTTGTTAAGAAGCTGGATGGTGTGTTTGCTTTCATTAGCAGGGGGATTGAGTTTAAGAGCCATGAGGTTGTGCTGCAGCTCTACACATCCCTGGTTAGAACATACTTGGAATATTGTGTTCAGTTCTGGTCGACTCATGATGAGAAGGATATGGAAGTTTCTGGAAAGGGTGCAGTGAAGATTTATCAGGATGCATGCCTGAACTGGAGGGCATGTCTTATGAAGAAATGTTGAGGGAGCTAGGGCTTTTCTTATTTGAGCAAAGAAGGATGATAGAGTTGTGCAAGATGATGAGAGGCAATGAAAGAGTGGATAGCCAGAGACTTTTTCCCAAGGTGGAAATGGCTATCACAAGGGTGAATCATTTTAAGGTAATAGAGGAAGGATTAGGGGAGATGTTAGAGGTCGATTCTTTACACAGAGTGTGGTGGGTGTGTGGAATGCACTGCCAGCGGTGGGAATAGAGTCAGAGACATTAGGGACATTTAACCGACTCTTGTAGAGACACATAGAAGATAGAACAATGAAAGTATGTCACTTAGTTTGAACTTAGGGTGGAAAAAAAGTCGGCACTACATCAAGGGCTGAAGGCCTGCCCTGTGCTGTACTGTTCTAGGTTTTATGTTAACAGCACAAGTTCAATCCCTACACTGGCTGAGATCACCATGAAATTCCCACCTTCTCAATCCCGCCCCTCCACTGGTTAAACTCACGACCAACTGTGTCTCTGAGAGAGCAGCCCTATGGTTCACTGGGACTAAAGCAACTTTACTGAAGGAATATAATCCAAGTCAGGATTGTGAGTGGTTTGGAAGGGAACATGCAGGTCATGGTGTTCTCATGCATCTACTGCCTTTGTCTTTAGGAAGGTAGTGGCCATAGATGTTGAAGATGATGTCTACGGAGCATTGTTGCTTATTGTCAATGACACTCAATGCTGCTACTGAACGCTGGTTGTGGATGGACTGAATGTTTGTAGATGTGGTGCCAATCAAACTGGTAACTTCATCGTAAAAGAGAAAATGTTGGAAAAACTCAGCAGGTCTGTTGTAACTGTGAAGAGAGAAAGAGAATGAATGTTTCTAGTCCAACATGACTCCTGATCAGCACTGTTCTGAAGAAGAATTATATTGGACTCCAAAGGTTAACTCGATATTTCTCTCCACAGGTGTTACCAGGTTTGCTGAATTTCTCCTGCACTTTCTGATTTCATTTCGGATTTTGGGTGTCTGCAACATTGTGCTTTTCTATGGCTGCTTGGTCATGCTGGGATCCCATTTCCTGAGGGATCTTGGAGATATTTCCATCCAGGCAAGTGGGGAATATTCCATCACACCCCTGACGTGTGCCTTGGAGATGGTGGAGAGGCTTTTGGAGCCATGAGGTACATCCCTCACTGCACTGACCTTGCCCCCTGACCTCCTCTTATAGCCACATTGTAAATCCGTTTCATTTTCAGCTCAATGTAACTCCCAGGTTGTTGATCTTAGGGGATTCAGGAACAGCAAAGCCATTGAATGTCAAAAGGCATTATTTAGATGATTGAAGATAGTAATTGTTTTGTACTTGTGTGGCCGAATATTCATTGTTATTTGTCAGCCCGGGCCTGGAAGTTGCCAGGATCTTGCTGCAGAGCCACATGGAGAGCTTCAGTATCTGAGGAGGGAAGAATGCTGCTGAACATTGTGCGAGTATTAACGAATCCTCGGACTCATGACATTCTGCCTGAGGGAAGGTCAGTTATACAGTCCCTAAAGATAGTTAGGGCTAGGACACAATCTTGAGGACCTCCTGCTGTGAGGGCCTGGAGCTTAGATGGCTGACCTCCATAAACCACACTAATTGCTGTGGGTCTGGAGTCACATGTAGCCCAGAGAAGACAAGGACAGGCCTAATCCCTAAAGGGCGTTAGAGAACCAGATGGGTTTTAACAACAATTGACAAGGCTTTCATCGTCAGATTAGAATCATAATTCCACGTGTTTCAGTTGAAGTTCTGCCATCTGTCATTGATAGGATTTGACCCAGGTCCACGATAATAGTTGGGAAGTATCTGAATATGAGTTAATTCGATGGCTGGCTTCCTGGCTCATTTAGAATCCAACTTGACATTTCTAACCGAATTACAAAATAAAGGCTTAAGTTTTATTATTTATCATTGAGTGTCATATTAATTTATCATTATTTGGTTCCTAGAAAACAGAAATATAGCCAGACTTAGTGAGGGCTGCCAACTACATTAATCTGAATCCTACCTGAACAAGTGAGAGATCCCCCAATCTGATTCTGATTGAGATAGCTTCGCACATTCACTCAGTTCGAAGTTTGAAGGAACTGTAGATGAACAGAGTGAATGGTTTTCCCATGCAAGGTGTTATGTATTTACGTGTGTGTGTGTGTGTGTCCAACTCATCCAGGCTGACCAAATATCACAAACTAATCTAGTCCCATTTGCCAGCACTTGTCCCATATCCCTCTAAGCCCTTCCTATTTATAGAGTCATAGAGATGTACAGCATGGAAACAGACCCTTCGGTCCAACCTCTCCATGCTGGCACAGATATCCCAACCCAATCTCGTCCCACCTGACAGCACCCGGCCCATATCCCTCCAAACCCTTCCTATTCATATACCCATCCAAATGCGTCTTAAATGTTGCAATTCTACCATCCACCACCACTTCCTCTGGCAGCTCATTCCATACCCGTACCACCCTCTGTGTGAAAAAGTTACCCCTTAGGTCTCTTTTATATCTTTCCCCTCTGACCCTAAACCTATGCCCTCTAGTTCTGGACTCCCCAACCCCAGGGAAAAGAGTTTGTCAATTTATCCTATCCATGCCCCTCATAATTTTATAAACCTCTATAAGGTCACGCCTCAGCTTCCGACACTCCAGGGAAAACAGCCCCAGCCTATTCAGTCTCTCCCTCTAGCTCAGATCCTCCAACCCTGGCAACATCGTTGTAAATTTTTTCTGACACCTTTCAAGCTTCACAACATCTTTCCAATAGGAAGGAGACCAGAATTACATGCAATATTCCAACAATAGCCTAACCAATGTCCTGTACAGCCACAACATGACATCCCAACTCCTGTACTCAGTACTCTGACCAATAAAGGAAAGCATGCCAAATGCCTTCTTCACTATCCTATCTACCTGCGACACCACTTTTAAGGAACTATAAACCTGCACTTCAAGGTCTCTTTGTTCAGTAACACTCCCTAGGACTTACCATTAAGTGTATAAGTCCTGCTAAGATTTGCTTTCCCAAAATGCAGCACCTCGCAGTTATCTGAATTAAACTCCATCTGCCACTTCACAGCCCATTGGCCCATCTGGTCCAGATCCTGTTGTAATCTGAGGAAACCCTCTTCACTGTCCATTACACCGTCAATTTTGGTGTCATCTGCTAATTTACTAACTGTACCCCTTATGCTCGCATCCAAATCATTTATGTAAATGACAAAAAGTAGAGGGCTCAGCACCGATCCTTGTGGCACTCCAGTGGTCACAGGCCTCCAGTCTGAAAAACAACCCTCCACCACAATCCTCTGTCTTCTACCTTTGAGCCAGTTTTGTATCCAAATGGCTAGTTCTCCCTGTATTCCATGAGATCTAACCTTGCTAATTGGTCTCCCATGGGGAACCTTGTCGAACGCCTTACTGAAGTCCATATTGATTACATCTACTGCTCTGCCCTTATCAATCTTCTTTGTTACTTCTTCAAAAAACTCAATCAAGTTTGTGAGACATGATTTCCCATGCACAAAGCCATGTTGACTATCCCTAATCAGTCCTTGTCTTTCCAAATACATGTACATCCTGTCCCTCAGGATTCCCTCCAACAACTTGCCCACCACTAAGGTCAGGCTCACTGGTCTATAGTTCCCTGGCTTGTCTTTACCACCCTTCTTAAATAGTGGCACCACGTTTGCCAACCTCCAGTCTTTCAGTACCTCACCAGTGACCATCGATGATACAAATATCTCAGAAAGAGGCTCAGCAATCACTTCTCTAGCTTCCCACAGAGTTCTCATGTACACCTGATCAAGTCCTGGGGATTTATCCACCTTTAACTGTTTCAAGACATCCAGCACTTCCTCCTCTGTAATCTAGACATTCATACACCCATCCAGATGGCTTTTAAATGTTGTAATGGTACCAGCCTTCACCACTTCCTCTGGCAGCTCATTCCATACCCACAACAACCTTTGCTTGAAAACGTTGCTCCTTAAGTCCCTTTTAAATCTTTTCCCTCTTATCCTAAATCTATGCCCCCTAGCTCTTGATTCCCCCAACCCAGGGAAAAGACCTTGTCTATTTACCCTATCCATGCCCTTCATGTTTTTATAAACCACTGTAAGGTCACCCCTCAGCCTCCAACACTCCAGGGAAAACAGCCCAGCCTATTCAGTCTCTCCCTGCAGCTCAAAACCTCCAACTCTGGTAACATTCTTGTAAATCCTTTCTGAATCCCTTCAAGTTTCACAATATCCTTTCTGTAGGATGGAGACCATAATGTGTGTAAAATATCTGACATTCTTCTGCATTATGTTATTTTTTTAACAACACTATCTTTCACTTAGCCTGAAACAATTTTCTAATGTGTTTATTTGAAGAATTGGAATTCAAGACCAAGGCAGAGGGTGATGGTGGAGGGTTATTTTGCAGAGGCCTGTGACCAGTGAGTGCCTCAGCTAGGTCCACTACTTTTCATCATTTATATAACTGATTTGGATGTGAGGTATAGTTAGGACGTTTGCACATGACACCAACATTGGAGGTGTAGCGGACCATGAAGAGGTTAACCTCAGATTAAAATGGGATCTTGACCAGATGGGCCAATGGGCTGAGAAGTGGCAGATGGAGTTTAATTGAGATAAATGCAAGATGCTGCATTTTGGGAAAGCAAATCATAGCAGGACTTATACATTTAATGGTAAGGTCCAAGGGAGCGTTGCTGAACAAAGAGACCTTGGAGTGCAGGTTCATAGCTCTTTGAAAGCAGAGTCGCAGGTAGATAGGATAGTGAAGATGGCATTTGGTATGCTTTCCTTTATTGATCAGAGTATTGAGAACAGGATTGGGGAGGTCATATTGCGGCTGTACAGGACATTGGTTATGCCTCTGTTGGAATATTGCGTGCAATTCTAGTCTCCTTCCTATAGGAAAGATGTTGTGAAACTTGAAAGTGTTCAGAAAAAAATTATAAGAATGTTGCCAGGGTTGGAGGATTTGAGCTAACCAGGGTGGGGCTGTTTTCCCTGGAGTGTCGGAGGCTGAGGGGTGACCTTATAGAGGTTTATAAAATCACGAGGGGTATGGGTAGGATAAATAGACACAGTCTCTTCCCTGGGGTCGGGGAGTCCAGAACAAAGAGGGCATGGGATTAGGATGAGAGGGGAAAGATATAAAAGAGACCTAAGGGGCAACGTTTTCACACAGAGTACCTGTATGGAATGAGCTGCCAGAGGAAGTGGTAGAGGCTGGTACAATTGCAACATTTAAAAGGCATCAGGATGGGTATATGGTTATGAAGGATTTGGAGGGAGATGGGCCGGATGCTGGCAGGTGAGGCGAGATTGGGTTGAGATCTCTGGTTGGCATGGACGAGTTGGACCGAAGGGTCTGTTTCCATGCTGTATATCTCAATGACTCTATGACTGTTTGAACACAATTTTCCCCAACCTAGGATGGGAATAGCATTGGGAAGGAAAACTCCAAAATAAACATCACTCTCAGCTTCTCTTCAGCAGATTTATATATGATGTGAGCAGATATCCTCAGTTTGGGGGAGCTTAAATGTAGACAGACCCCAAGGTCTGGAGGAGTTGTATCCAAGGAGACAAGGGAGGAATTTACAGGGACTCTGACCCAAATCTTTAATTCCTTTCCGGCCACAGGGAAGGCGCCAGGGGTTTGGAGGGCAGTTGGTGTGTTTCCACCTTTCAAGAACAGTGGTAGGGATTGACCAGGAATAACAGAGCAGTGAGTGTTCATCAGTGTCAGGGCAACTATGAGAGAAAATTCTGACACAAAGACTTAATCTCCATTCTGAGAGGCAAGGTCTGATCATAAAATAAAACCTGAACGAACTGCAGATGCTGTAAATCAGCAATAAAAACAGAAATTGCTGGAAAAGCTCAGCAGGTCTGCAGCATCTGTGGAGAGAAATCAGAGTTAATGTTTGGGATTGACTGGCCCTTCCTCAGACCTGATGGTAGTTGGGAACATGTCAGCTTGTTGTGCAGATCCAAAATGGCGGCAGAGTAAGATGCTCCAGCCAGAACTCCTCTGCTCCACCTGTTCTTTTTTTCCATTTCTTTCTTCTTTTTTTTCTCCTTTTTCCCTTCTTCCTGATTTTTTTTCAACTGATGACTTCAACTTACCTGGAGCATGTATGGTGGTGGCATCTCGCTGGAGATGATGGCTAATGATCCTCTGGATATGGTTGTTGGTGGGATGGTAGGTAAGGACAATGGGAACCCTATCTCTGTTGGAGAGGGAAGAGAAGGGGTGCGGACTGAAGTACAGGAGATAGGTTGGACCCGCTGAGGGCCTTGTCAACAACCGAGCTGGAGAAGTCTTTGTTAAGGGGGATGATGGCAAAGTTGGCATCATCGGAACATATGTGATGGAGATAGAGGAAGTTGGATAATGGATACAGCCTTTGCAAGATACAGGATGTGAGGATGTATAGACAAGGTGTTTATGGTGGACATTGGTGGCTCGTCTATCCCATGAAATATAAACAGAAATGTTAAGGAAGGGAAATGAGAAGTCAGAGAATCGGCGTATTTGTGTGTGTGTGTATTTATGTGTATGTGTTTGTGTCTGTGTCTGTGTGTGCGTGTGGGTGTGTGTGTGTGTATGTGTGAGACTGTGTATGTGCGTGTGTTTGTTTGAGTGCCTGTGAGTGTGTATCTCCATCTGTGTGTGTGAGTCTTTGTGGTGTATCTGTGTGTGTCTCTGTCTCTGTCTGTGTGAGTCTGTGAGTGAGTGTGTGTATGTGTGGATATCTGTGTGTATGTGTGTCTGTATTTGTCAGTATGTTTGTGAGTGTGTGTGTATCTGTCTGTGTCTGTGTGTGTGCATGTCTGTGTGTGTGTGTGCATGTCTGTGTGTGGGTGTGTAAGTGTGTGTGTGTGTTTGTGAATGTGTGTGTGTCTATCTGTCTGTGTGTGTATTTGTGTGTCTATCTGTGTGTGTGGCCACACACACACACACACACACATTCACACACTGGGACTCAATTCCCCTCACTGGCCTCTGCACTGGGACTCGATTCCCCTCACTGACCTCTGCACTGGGACTCAGATAGGAAACATGCCTTTACATATTGAGGCAGAGATTATCAGAGCAGGGAGGGTCCTGTTGGAGCTCTACAGGCATTTGGATTGGCCACAGTTGGGGTATTGTGTGCAGTTCTGGTCACTGCACCAAGGGATGGATGTGATTTCACTGGAGGGAGGGGAAAGGACATTCACCAGAACATGGCTTGGGCTGCAGCAGTTTCGCTGTGAAGGGAGAGGCTGGATAAGCTCGGGGTGCTTTCTTTAGAGCAGAGATCGGGGTATATAAGACCAAGGGGGATGTGGATAGGGTGAATGGTAAGCTGTTTTCCCACTTAGTCAGAGGGCAATAAACAAGGTGGTGTAATTTTAAGCTGAATGGCAAATGGTTTGGAGGGGACATGCCACCCAGAGGATGGTCGGGGCCTGTGCTGCATTGTCCAGGAGGGGAATTGTGGGAGAAATCCTCAAAACCTTCACAAAGTACTTGGACAAACACTGAAAGGTCATAACATTCACTATGGACTAAGTGCTGGGGACTGAGACTTGTGTTGCTTTCAGTGTAATTTTGGAGCAAAGGGGACATTTACCCTGTACAATGACATCAATTTGAATGTAAGGTTCTGATTTTTGTTTTGTCTTTGTTTTGAGAAAATGTGACCGAGTGGAAGTTCCAGCTGTTGGTGTGGTCGGTATCAGCTTCAGGTTCTGTGTTAGAGTGCTCCACAGATAGAATTTCCCAAATCAGTGTGTAACTGGATTAACAAGGAAAGCTGTGGGATAACAGTGTGCAGTAGAACAGCTCTCAAGGAGCTCAACAACATGAGGTATTAAATGACTGAATAACCTCAGCAGAATGAAGGTCATCACTGAAAAGAATATCAAAAGATACTCAGATCTTGATGGGACTGATAGTGAGTGAAATAAGACAAATTGGAATGAACATTTGAGACCTAACAGGATCAGATTAATCCAATCTTTGGGGTATTCAAATCCAGACGCAAATCTCAATGCAATCACATCATTAAAATAAACCTGTTGTCGTAACTTGTTTGTTAAAAATGATATTAAAAAGTTTGAAGATGTAATCATGGTTTCCCAGTGGAGATACCACACAATATAAAACAAAGTCTCTGGAACTGTGTCAGCTCCATCTCCGAGAGAATTCTCCAATTCCAACAGATTGCCAGCAGCAGGAAAGGAAAGGTTGTGTCACAAACAACGAAATGCATCTTCTTAGGGAAAGGGTGAATCAGGTGTTTGACACCATCCTCGCTGTCATTGGTGTTCCTGGTAAGTCTTGTAACAACTTAGCTCATACAAAACTCTGCATTGAATCATCCTTATTCCTGTAGCCATTCCCCTCAACAATGAGTATACCGTTTTGGATACTGTTGAGGGGGGGGGGGGCGGTGGGTATGACTTAACAGGGGAAAGCTGTTGGGCACCTGCTGCTCAGAAGGGAGGGGGGAAGAGGAGCAGAGCAGTAGTCATTGGGGACTCGATAGTTAGGGGGACAGATAGGAGGTTCTGTGGGGACAAGAAAGACCCAAGGTTGGTGTGTTGCCTCCTGGGTGCCAGGGTCCATGATGTCTCTGATCGTGTTTTTGGGATCCTTTGGGGGGAGGGAGAGCAGCACCAAGTCGTGATCCACATTGGCACCAACAACATAGGTCGGAAGAGAGATGGGGACTGAAGGCAGAAATCCAGGGAGCTAGGATAGAAGCTTAGGGCTAGGACAAACAGAGTTGTTTTCTCTGGTTTGCTGCCTGTGCCACGTGCCAGTGAGGTGAGGAATAGGGAGAGAAAGGAGTTGAACACGTGGCTGCAGGGATGGTGCAGGAGGGTTTAGGGTTTTTGGATAATTGGAGCTCTTTCTGGGGTAGGTGGGACCTCTACAAGCAGGATGGTCTTCATCTAAACCAGAGGAGTACCAATATCCTGGGGGGGAAATTCGCTAAAGCTATTAAGGTGGATTTAAACTAATACAACAGGTGGATGGGACCCAAAATTGTAGGACAGGTGCAGAAGAGGATGAGAGTAGGGAGTTCCCAAATCAAGTATCTGACATTGGCAAGTGAGAACCTGGCAAGTGAAGTGTGTGTACTTCAATGCGAGGAGCATCTGAAATAAAGTGGATGAACTGGCAGCTTGGGTTGGTACCTGGGACTTTGATGTTGTGGCCATTATGGAGACATGGATAGAGCAGGGACAAGAATGGCTGTTGCATGTTCAGGGATTCAGATGTTTCAGTAAGAACAGAGAAGATGATAAAAGAGGGGGAGGTGTGGTATTGTTGATCAGGGACAATATTACAGTTGTAGAAAAGATGTTTGGGGACTCGTTAACTGAGGTAGTAGGGGTAAAGATTAGATACAGGAAAGGAGAAGTCACCAAGCTGGGAGTTTTCTATAGGCCTCCGAATAATCCTAGAGATATAGAGGAAAGGATAGCAAAAATGATTCTCGATAGGAGTGAGAGAGGCAGGGTAGTTGTCATGGGGGACTTCAACTATCCAAATATTAACTGGGATCACTACAGTACGAGTACTATAGATGGGTCAGTTTTTGTCCAGTGTGTATGCAGGAGGGCTTCCTGACACAGTATGTAGACAGGCCTACAAGGGGCGAGCCACTTTAGATTTAGTAATGGGTAACAAGCCTGGCCAGGTGTTAGATTTGGAAGTAGGTGAGTACTTTGGAGACAATGATCACAATTCTGTCAGGTTTACTTTAGTGATGGAAAGGGATAGGTGTACTCCACCGAGCAAGAGTTACAGCTGGGGGAAAGGAAATTACGGTGCAATTAGGAAAGAGTTAGGAAGCGTAGAATGGGGAAGGAAACTGAAGGGGATGAGCACATTAAAAATGTGGAACTTATTCAAGGAAAAGCTCCTGTGTGTCCTAGATAAGTATGTACCTGTCAGGCAGGGAGGAAGATATAGAATGCGTGAGTTGTGGTTTACTAAGGAAGTGGAATCCCTGGTCAAGAAGAAGAAGGCTTATGTTAGGACAAAATGTGAAAACTCAGTTAGGGCGCTTGAGGGTTACAAGCAAGTCAGGAAAGACCTAAAAAGAGAGCTCAGAAGAGCCAGGAGGGGACATGAGAAGGTGTTGGCGGATAGGATCAGGGTTAACCCTAAGGCTTTCCATAGGTACATCAGGAATAAAAGAATGACGAGAGTTCAATTAGGGCCAATCAAGGATAATAGTGGGAAGTTGTGTGTGGAGTCAGAGGAGATAGGGGAAGCACTAAATAAATATTTTTCGACAGTGTTCACTACAGAAAATGAAAATGTTGGCGAGGAAGGTACAGAGATAGTTGCATCTAGACTAGAAGAGATTGAGGTTCACAAGGAAGAGGTATTAGAAATACTGCAGAGTATGAAAATAGACAAGTCCCCTGGGCCAGATGGGATCTATCCTAGGATCCTCTGGGAAGTAAGGGAAGAGATTGCCGAGCCTTTGACATTGATCTTCAAATCATCATTGTCTACAGGAATAGTGCCTGAGGACTGGAGGATAGCAAATGTGGTTCCCTTGTTCAAAAAGGGTAGTAGAGACAACCCTGGGAATTATAGACCAGTGAGTCTCACTTCAGTTGTTGGTAACGTGTTGGAAAAGGTTATAAGAGAAAGGTTTATAACCATCTAGAAAAGAATAATCTGATCAGGGATAGTCAGCACGGTTTTGTGAAGGATAGGTCATGCCTAACAAATCTTATTGACTTTTTGACAAAGTGACCAAACAGGTAGATGAGAGTAAACCAGTTGATGTGGTGTATATGAATTTCAGCAAGCCGTTCGATAAGGATCCCCACAGTAGGCTAGTATACAAAATGTGGAGGAATGGGATTGTGGGAGACATGGCAGTTTGGATCAGTAATTGGCTTGCTGAAAGAAAACAGAGGGTTGTAGTTGATGGAACATGTTCACCTTGGTGTCCAGTTGCGAGCGGTGCACCGCAAGGGTCGGTGTTGAGTCCACTGCTGTTCATCATTTTCATAAATGACCTGGATGAGGGCTTAGAAGGGTGGGTTAGTAAATTTGTGGACAACACTAAGGTGGGTGGAGTTGTGGATAGTGACGAAGGATGTAGTAGGTTGCAGAGAGACATAGATAGGATGCAGAGCTGGGCTGAGAGGTGGCAAATGGAGTTTAATGTGAGCTGATACACTTTGGATGGAGTAATCGGAATGCAAAGTACTGGGCTAATGGTAAGCTTCTTGGGAGTGCAGATGAACAGAGAGATTTCAGTGTCCATGTACACTTATCCCTGAAAGTTGCCACCCAGATTGCAAGGGTTGTTCTGAAAGCATACAGTGCTTTGGCCTTTATTAATAGAGGGATTGAGTTCTGGTACCAGGAGGTTATGCTGCAGCTGTACAAAGCTCTGGTATGGCCACACTTGGAATATTGTGTACAGTTCTGGTCACCACATTGTAAGGAAGTGAAGCTTCGGAAAGGGTGCAGAGGAGATTTCCTAGGATGTTGCTGGTATGAAAGGAATATCTTACAAGGACTTGCTGAGGGCCTTGAGGCTATTCTCGTTAGAGAGAAGAAGGTTGAAAGGTGACTTAATAGAGACGTACAAGATAATCAGAGGGTTAGGTAGGGTGGGCAGGGAGAGCCTTTTTCCAAGTATGGGAACAGCAAACATGAGGGGACACAACTTTAAAGTGAGGGGAGATAGGTATAAGACAGATGTCAGAGGTAGTTTCTTTACTCAGAGAGTAGTAAGGGTATGGAGTGCTTTGCCTGCAATGGTAGTAAGTTTAAGTGCATTTAAGTTGTCATTGGACAGGCATATGGACGTACATGGAATAGTGTAGGTGGGATGGGTTTCAGATTAGTATGACAGGGCGGCGCAACATCGAGGGCCGAAGGGCCTGTCCTGCGCTGTAATGTTCTATGTTCTATCAATAATTGATAATAATATATTTCCGTTTAGGAAGGCCAATCCCACTGTCAGACAATAGTGTCCTCACTGACTGAGTTTAAAGTGAATAGTTTGTCAGTTCGGAGGCTCCTCAGTAATGTGCAGCATTGTGTGTTTCCCTATACTGTGCAGAATGGGTTTATACTGAGGCCACATTGATGGAGTTTGGCTGAGCACCAGCCCTGGCTGGTCTAGAAAGGGTTTCGGAAGACCACCCTCTCTCTGTGGTAGTTCACAGCCTGCTATTGGTCAGATGGGTTTTGTAACAGCCCACCTCGCAGTGACACCTGGTGTTTCCCATTCCTTGATGGAAAGGGATTGTATTGGTGGATCTTGCTCAGGCAGCTCGCTCCAAATGGGAGCCCAGAGACAACAGGGCAATGGGTGGGTTCAGCAGGTCATTAGGAATGAGGAGACATTGGGGGCTGCAGATAGAGCGTGGTGCTGGAAAAGGCACAGCAGGTCAGGCAGCATCTCAGGAGGAAGGGAGTCAAGGTTTCAGGCAGGACTCTTCTTCAGGACAGTTACAGTGACCAATGTTGCATGAATTCAGGTTTTATTTGCTGAAGGCAATGCTGTACCATCGTGGACAGGTGGGCAGAGTTAGGTCAAATGTTGAAGTTTTTCTGATTGTACCAGGTTGGATACTCACCACAATGTGATTGGATTCACTGCTGAATTACCTTCGTGGTTCAGATCATCAGGATGTTCAGTCCTGTGCATGAGGGAGAGACTCAATGCCCTATCATTTGTTCATCCATAGTATAGAGCCCATCTTTCCTGGACACTGTGGGGTGATTCAGTGCCCTGATATAGAATTCTAGAGGCAAACTGAACAGACTCCAAAACCAAATACAGAAATTTTGCGATCAATGTCCATGTTAGGTATCTGCTATTTTTTGTTTTCCTGATCCCAGGTGTCTTTGTATGGATGCTGTGGGCTTATGGGAAATGTCAGCCAATTAGATTAACCTGTAAGCAGCTGCGGAACCAAAACCACCTTGAGTACATGACCGTGTTTCTGTGAGTAATCTGCTCCTCATGTTCTTCCCTATGTCCTTTAAATGTGCAAATGATTCATTTAGAGAGTGTTTGCTGATGTGGTTCAGATTCTTTAAACTTCATATAACATGGAACAACAATTATCTTTGTGTCATTACCTACAGTCTAGGCTCAGGCACAAAGAATGTTTGATTAATAACTTAAAATCGATTTTTTCCTTTCTCTTACAGTATGTCTAGTGGTGATTATAATCTTAGCTCGGGGCAAATGTGGTCTTTCTACATGCAGCACTCGTTATCTGGTGGCCATGACAACATCAGATCTACTGTTCATTGTTTTTTGTATCATCCTTCACCGATTTCAACGTTATTATTATCCACTGTGTTTCCTGCAAATCACTCCTGTTTGTACTGTTCTCTATGTCCTCAACCGCTTGAGCATTGATTGTTCTGCATGGTTCACCATTGCTTTTTCCTTTGATCGATTTGTTGCCATTTGTTTACATGAGATGAAAATGAAGTATTGCACAGGGAAAACTGCAATGAGGGTTCTCACAACAATCTGCATCTTCTTTTGTTTAAAGAACATTCCCAACTCCTTTGTGTATAAACCTGGAAAAATGATCAAAGATGTTCCATGGTACTGTTATACCAGGTCTAGTTATTATGATGACCCTCGGTGGATAGGTTTTAGATATTTTGAGACTTTTTTAACACCAATGTTCCCATTCACTTTTATTGTCTTTATCAACATTCTGACTGTCAGACATATCTTCGAGGCCATTAAGGTGCGGAAGGAACTGAGAGGTCAGAGAAAAACAGAGAATGATCCAGAGGTAGAGAGCAGGAAGAATTCTGTGATTTTACTCTTTGCCATATCTGCCAGATTCATACTTCTCTGGTTGTTGCATATTTTATATTTCTTTAATGCTGGTTATTCCTTGGATTCTGTTTCTTTTGGTCTCTTTGTTCAGATTGGATATATGCTGAGGAACTTAAGTTGCTGCACAAATGCCCTTATTTATGTGATGACACAGAAACATTTCAGAGACCAGTTAAAGTATACCATGACATATCCAGTTAGAACAATAATTCAATTGGTGAATCAATCCAAGTAACTGAGAGCCAACATTAGGTGCAGCAGATAACGGAAGGAGGAGTCCACGTGAGGAATGGACCGAAAGGAGAAGGAGGAGCAGCAACATGATAACTCTCCTTTCCCAATGGTCAAGGAATGACTCCATCTGAGGAGCAAAATGACAGAGACTGGAGATGTAAAGCCAGTGTAAAGTGCTGTTAGTAATCAGCAACAATTAGTAGGAAGTGGAAGAACAAAAGTAAAACCCAAAAGATGAATTAGATATGCACAAAAGTGACAATCATGTCAAGTAATCTGTTCTCAGTGAGTGAAGTGGGTAGAAAAATAAATGATATGGAGTAAGGTGATTATTAGATGAGATGAGATTAGATTCCTCAGAGTATGGAAGCAGGCCATTTGGCCCAGCAAGTCCACACTGACCCTCTGAAGAGTAACCCACCCAGACCCATTCTCCTATATTTACCGCTGACTAATGCGCCTAACACTTTGGGCAATTTAGCATTAGCAATTCACCTGACCCGCACATCTTTGGATTGTGGGAGGAAACTGAAGCACCCTGATGAAACCCACGCAGACACGGGGAGAATGTGCAAACCCCACACAGACAGTTACCTGAGGCAGGAATGTAATCTCTCACTGCGGGCCAGAGAGGGAAATGCAACGACAGGCTCCTGTCCACTCTTCCTCACTGAATACTCTGAGCCACACATCTGTGCAAATTCACAAAAACATGAGAAGTTTAAAAGAGGAAATAGAATAGTGTCAGAACTCTGTGTCTTTTGCACATTTATTTACAACAATAACATACTTTGTTTCCATTCAATTCCTCACACTAAACATAGAACACAGAACATTACAGCACAGGACAGCTCCTTCAGCCCTCGATGTTGGTGAGTATACTACTGTTGCAGGCAGGGTTTTCCATGGCCCTACAACTCTCTGAGTAAAGAAACTACCTCGGACATCTGTCCTATACCTGTCACCCTCAATTTAGAGCTATGTCCCCTCGTATGAGCCATTGCCATCTGAGGAAAAGGGCCCTCACTGTCTACCTTACCTAACTCTCAGATTATCTTATATGTCTCAATTAGGTCACCTCTCAACCTTCTTGTCTCTCATGAAAACAACCTCAAGTCCCTCAGCCTTTCTTCATAAGACCTTCCCTCCATTGCAGCAATCCTAGTAAATTTTCTCTGAAACCTTTCCAAAGGTCTCACATCCTTCCTATAATGCGACGACCAGAACTGTACAGCATTCCAAGTACAGTCGCACCAGAGTTTTGTACAGCTGCAACATGACCTCGTAGTTCCAAAACCCAATCCCTCGACCAATAAAACCTTACACAGCATATGCCTTCTTTACAACCTTATCAACCTGGGTGGCAACTTTCAGGGGTCTTTGTGTATGGACACCGAGATCTCTCTGCTCATTGACACTACCAAGAATCTTATCATTAGGCCAGTACTCTTTATTCCTGTTATTCCTTCCAAAGTGAATCACCTCACACATTCCCACACTAAACTCCATTTGCCACCTCTCAGCCAGCTTTACAACTTATCCATGTCCCTCTGTTACCTGCAACATTGTTCGGCACTGACCACAACTCCATCGACGTTAGTGGTAGCCATAAATTTACTAACGCACCCTTCTGTGCCCTCTTCCAGGTCGTTTATAAAATGACAAACAGCAATGGACTCAACACAGATCCTTGCAATACACCATTCGTAACTGAACTCGAGGATGAAAATTTACCATCAACCACCACCCTCTGTCTTCTTTCAGCTCGCCAATTTCTGATCCAACTCGTTAAATCACCCTCAATCCCATGCTTCCATATTTAGTGAAATAGCCTACCCTGGGGAACCTTATCAAACGCCTAACTGAAATCCATGTACATCGCATCAACCCCTTTACCCTCCTCCATCAGTTTGGTCACCTTCTCAGTTTGGGCAGCATGGTGGCTCAGTGGTTAGCACAGCTGCCTCACAGCACCAGGGTCCTAGGTTCGATTCCAGCCTGGGGCGACTGTCTGTGTGGAATTTGCACATTCTCCCCGTGTCTGTGTAGGTTTCCTCTGGGTGCTCTGGTTTCTTCCCACAGTCCAAAGATGTGCAAGTCAGGTGAACTGGCCATGCTAAATTGCCCATAGTGTTAGGTGCATTAACCAGAGGGAAATGGGTCTGGATGGGTTACTCTTCAGAGGGTCGGTGTGGACTTATTGGGCCGAAGGCCTATTTCCACACTGTAGGGAATCTAATCTATAACTCTCCAAAGTTGCATAACAGTACAACAGCAAATAAAACAGGAATTGCTACTCCTGCAATCGAGGAAATCACCTCAAACACCTAAAACATCTCAAACATGGAGCAACTGTTACAGCCAGAAATCTTAGCAGGACTTATACACTTAACAGTAAGGTCCTAGGGAGTGTTACTGAACAAAAAGACCTTGGAGTGCAGGTCATAGCTCCTTGAAAGTGGAGTCACAGTTAGATAGAATAGTGAAGGTGGTGTTTGTTATGCTTCCCTTTATTGGTCAAGAGTATAGAGTACAGGAGTTGGGAGGCTATGTTGCAGATGTACAGGTTAGGCCACTTTAGGAATATTGTGTGCAATTCTAGTTTCCTTCCTATCGGAAAGATGTTGTGAAACTCGAAAGGGTTCAGAAAAGATTTACAAGGATGTTGCCAGGGTTGGAGGTTTTGAGGTATAGGGAGAGGTTGAATAGGCTAGGGCTGTTTTCCCTGGAGTGTTGAATGCTGAGGGGTGATCTTATAGAGGTTTATAAAATCATGAGGGGCATGGATCAGTTAAGTAGACAAGGTATTTTCTCGAGAGTGGGGGAGTCCAGAACTTGAGGGCATAGATTTAGGCTGAGAGGGGAAAGATATAAAAGAGACATAAGAGGCAACTTTTTCACTCAGAGGGTGGCATGTGTATGGAATGAACTGCCGAAGAAGTGGTAGGGACTGGTACAATTGCAACATTGAAAAGGCATCTGATTGGGTATATGAGCTAGGTGCTGGCAGGTGGGACTAGACTAAATTGGGATATCTGGTCAGCACGGATGAGTTGGACCGAAGGGTCTGTTTCCGTGCTGTTTCTCGATAACTCATTAACTCAATAAAGGAGAAGTAGCAATGACTTGCCTTTCACAAAACCGGATTGATTATGCCTAATCAATTTATTCCTTTCCAAATGACTATAAATCCTATCTCTTGTAAACTTTTTGAACACTTTACCCACAGTGAAATAAGGAGAAAGTGAGGACTGCAGATGCTGGAGATCAGAGCTGAAAAATGTGTTGCTGGAAAAGCGCAGCAGGTCAGGCAGCATCAAAGGAGCAGGAGAATTGATGTTTCAGGCATAAGCCCTTCTTCAGGAATAAGGAGGGTGTACCAAGCAGGCTAAGATAAAAGGTAGGGAAGAGGGACTTGGTGGAGTGGCATTGGGAATGCGATAGGTGGAAGGAGGTTAAGGCGAGGGTGATAGGCCGGAGAGGGGCTGGGGGCAGAGAGGTCGGGTAGAAGATTGCAGATCAAGAAGGTGGTGCTGAGTCCAAGGGATTTGACTGAGACAAGGTGGGGGGAGGGGAAATGAGGAAGCTGTAGAAATCTGAGTTCATCCCTTGTGGTTGGAGGGTTCCTAGGCGAAAGATGAGGCGCTCTTCCTCCAGGCGTCGTGTTGCCATGGTCTGGCGATGGAGGAGTCCAAGGACCTGCATGTCCTTGGTGGAGTGGGAGGAGGGGTTAAAGTGTTCAGCCACGGGGTGGCTGGGTTGGTTGATGCGGGTGTCCCAGAGGTGTTCTCACAAACATTCCGCAAGTAGGCAGCCTGATAGTTTCCCAGATTGTGTAGTAACAAGATCCCACTAACATATGTCACAGCAAGAAGCAAAAACTGAAGAGAAAGATGAAGGAGTTGAGGTTCAGTTGGTGGATACCCTGTTTGATGTGATGGTGCAGAAAAACCTGACCAGGCAGAGGGTCAGACAGAAGCGTTTAGTCTGGAAAGGCTACGGGACTTGCAACAGCAAGACAAGGCAATAAAAGATATATGTGTGGATGTATTCTCCAAAAAGCATTCAGAGTGTATTCCTGAGGGTTATTATCTGACAAAACAGAATCCTCAGAGGGAAATGGAGACCACGGCAGGTTAGTGCAGAGGAGAAATGGGCCAAAGTGCACCCGTTTGTGTTGCCGGTAGAATACAGACAGGAAGTGTTACGGTGAGCACATGAACTACCTGTAGGAGGTCACCGAGGGGTATGAAAGATTCAGGCTAAGGTACAAAAACATTTTTATTGGCCTGGAATGCACAAGGATGTGGTTAACGTTTGCTGTACGTGTCATACATGCCAAATGGTAGGGAAGCCCCAGGCAGGAACAAAACCAGCCCCTCTGTTGCCAATTCCCTTTCGTGTGGGTTGTAATTGATTGTGTAGGTCCCCTCCGGAAAACTAAAAGTGGGCACCAGTATACGTTAACCATAAAGGATGTGTCTACCAGATTTCCGGAGGCAATTCCATTATGGAGTATCAAGGCAAATAAGGTGGGAGAAGAGTTAGTAGCTTTGTTCACACGGTATGGGCTATCCAGAGAGATTCAGTTAGATCAAGGGTCACATTTTACTGCGAGGCTGTTTAAGGAGGTTCGGTATACAGCACTTTAATCCCAGTGAATATCATCCTGGATCCCAGGGAGCTTTAGAAAGGTGGTATCAGACCTCGAAGACCATGTTGACAAGATACTGTCAGGATTACCCGAATGACTGGGGTAAAGGTATCCCATTCATATTGTTTGCCCGAAATAAATCTATTCATTTTACTCCCTTCGAGTTAATATTCCACATGAAGTGAGAGGCTGTTTGAAATTAATCAAAGAGAAATTGACAGGACCGAAGTCATAGATCTCACACTTAGATTATGTATCAGAGCTGATGAAGAGACTAAATTGAGTTGATGATTTAGCTAAGCAGCACGTAAAGAGGGCACAGCATAGAATGAAATAGGTGGAGATTAAAAACTCTGAGACTCAGATATTTTCTCGAGGGGATGATGTGTTAGTATTGTTACAAGCAATTGGCGATCCCTTCAAAGCCAGATTTAGGGGACCTATCAGATTGAGAAAACGATGAGTCAGTTGATCTATTTAGTAAAGATGCCAGATAAAATAAAGACTGTACTGGGGATGTCATGTGAACATGTTGAAACCTCATTATGCTCGAGAGAAAGAACGGGAGAAACGGGTGTTAGTTACTGCCCCTGCACAGTGAGGAATCAAATCTGGGTATTATGAATTTTGATGTGCCTCAAAATGTGTTAAAAAATGAACAAGTCCTCAAGGAATTGGACAGGTTAGTGAGCTGTCGGTCTCAGGAACACAGAACGCAGTTGAAAGGTTTGTTCCTGCAGTTTGATGACATATGCGGCACGGTGGCACAGTGGTTAGCACTGCTGCCTCACAGCACCAGAGACCCGGGTTCAATTCCCGACTCAGGCGACTGACTGTGTGGAGTTTGCACGTTCTTCCCGTGTCTGCGTGGGTTTCCTCCGGGTGCTCCGGTTTCCTCCCACAGTCCAAAGATGTGCGGGTCAGGTGAATTGGCCATGCTAAATTGCCCGTAGTGTTAGGTAAGGGGTAAATGTAGGGGTATGGGTGGGTTGCGCTTTGGCGGGTCGGTGTGGACTTGTTGGGCCGAAGGGCCTGTTTCCACACTGTAAGTAATCTAAAAAATGTAGGAATCGGATGGGGAGGACTAATCCTCTTGTACATGAAGTGGACATCGGGAATACTGTTCTGATAAAACAACACCCCTATTGGCTTAATCTTTTCAAAGCCTGACAGGTCCAGATGGAGGTAGAGGCCATGCTTGACAAGGGCAGCATTGAACAGAGCCAGAGTGAGTGGAGTTTGCTGATCGTCTCAGTTCCCAGACCAAGCTGGACTCAATGATTTTTTGTCGATTATCGGAAGGTGAACAACGTTACAAAATCGGATTCATTCCAGACAAGCCAATTACATCACAAAGTTAGACTTACTGCGTGGTTACCTTTGTCAGAGACGGTGATAGAAATTTCTGTGTTTGTAACCCCAAATGGGCTACATCAATTCAAGGCGATGCCTTTTGGAATGAACAATGCACCCACCACATTCCAAAGACTCCTGAACAAAGCTGTGGCTGGGTTAACAGACTGTGCAGTCTACGGGGACGATGTAGTGATCTTTAGTAAGTCCTGGAAAAGGCACATGGTACAGTTGGCAGAACTCTGAATGAATACGAGAAGCAAAACTGGCAACAAACTTCAACAAAACTGAATTTGCGAAAGCAGAGGTGACATTCTTGGGATGTAACATCAGTCATGGAAGGTTGACCCCCGCCATGGAATGCAAAGATGAAGGCCATCAAGGAATTTCCACAACCAAGCTCGAACAAAGAGGTGCAACAATTCTCGGGACTAAGCGGATTCTATCAGAAGTTAGTTCCGAACTTCACCAGTGTAGTGGCACTGTTTACCAATTTGCTGAAGAATAACACAGCGTTTTGGTGTGCAGAACAATGCCAGGAGGCATTCGGCCATTTCAAAGCAATATTAACCATCACACCAGTTTTAGCGACACCAAACCTTTCAAATCCTTTCAAAGTTGCCATCGATGCTCGTGACAGAGGAGTTGGAGCTGTACTGCTACAGGAAGATAAGGATGGGATTGAACTGCCAGGTGGTTACTTTTCAAAGAAACTCAACACCCACCAGAGAAAATACTTTATGTTCGAAAAAGAACAATTGAGTTTGGTCCTGGCCTTACAACATTTTAATGTGGATATCACAAACAATGTGTCAGAAACGGTTGTGCACACGGATCACAATCCTCTTTCATTCTTCGAAAGCTTTAAAGACAAGGAAATTAGACTGTTTCATTGGAGTCTTCTGTGACAGACTTTTGATTTAAAAATCGTACATGTTCCGGGTCATAAGAATGTAATCACAAATGCGGTATCGTGGATTTAACTGAGAATGTATTGGTATCTATTCAATGTTTTATATATATATGGGAAGAAGTTAATGTGAACTTTGGTCAAAGTCATATGTATGTCATGGTAAAGTGGTTAAGAAATAGAAAAAAAATGAAGCCATCTTTTAATTATGATGGTTCATTTTTTTCTCAAGGGGGAGATGTTCCAAGGTATCCCCAAGGATACTGGAACCCCTCTGGTTCAGGTGTACCCCATCCTGTCTGTAGAGGTCCCACCTACCCCAGAATGAGCCCCAATTATCTAGGTATCCAAAACCCTGCCTCCTGAATCATCCCTGTAGCAACGTGTTCAACTCCTCTCTCTCCCTATATCTTGCCTCACCAGCACTTGGCATGGGCAACAAACCAGAGATAACAACTCTGTTTGTTCTAGCTCCAAGCTTCCACCCTAGCTCCCTGAATTTCTGCCTTAAGTCCCCACTCCTTTCCCTATGTCGTTAGTGCCTATGTGGACCACACCCTGGGGCTGCTCCCCGTCACCCCCAAGGGGGTCCTTCTGGGTGACACAGTGACTTCGTAGTTAGCACTGTCACCTCACAGCACCCGGGACCCTGGGTTCGATTCCAGCCTTGGCCGACGGTCTGTGTGGAGTTTGTACATTCTCTCTGTGTCTGTATGGGTTTCCTCCAGGTGCTCCAGTTTCCTCCCACAATCCAAACATCTGCGGGTTAGGTGAATTGGCCGTGCTAGTTTGGCCATATTTTTCAGGGATGTGTAGGTTAGGTACATTAGTCAGGGGTAAGTATAGGATAATAGGGTAGGGGAATGGGTCTGGGTGGGTTACTGCTTGGAGGATCGGTGTGGGCGTGTTGGACAGAAGGGCCTGTTTCCACACTGTAGGAATTCTATGATTCGATGATTCCGAAAACATGATCTGAGACATCGGGAACCCTGGCATCTGGGAGGTAACACACCAACCATGAGTCTCTCTCGTTCCCACAGAACCTCCTGCCTTTCCCCCTAACTATGGAATCCCCAATGACTCATGCTCTGCTCATCCTCCCGCTCCTTTCTGAGCAACAGGGACAGACTCGGTGTCAGATACCTGCACCCCATGGCTTACCCCTGGTAAGATGTCCCCCCCAACAATATCCAAAATGGTCTGCTTGTTATTGAGGGGAATGGCTGCAGGGGACCCCTGCACTGCCTGCTAGTTCCCTTTCCATCCCCTGACTGTAACACATCAGCCCTTTTACCTGAGGTGCAACTACCTCCCTGTAACTCCTTTCATTAACTCCCCCGCCTCCAGAATGATCCAAAGTTCATCCAGCTCCAGCTCCAGGTCCCTAAAGCGTTTTTCAAGCAGCTGCAGTTGGATGCACTTCCCGCAGATGGAGTCAGCAGGATGTTATGACACGGGATAAACCCCTCTGTTAATTTAAACCTGACACACAGAGATGCTCACCTCTTGCTGTAACCTGTTAAATTTCAAGAGGTAAAGGACCATCCCAGTTTTCACTACTTCAAATAAAAATTAACAATTTTATTCTTTAAGTTTAACAGAGAACATTAGACAACTATTGACAACTCCTTTTTCTTAAACCTGTCTTTTATCGCCCACTCTACAATACTGGGCTGATAAAAAAAACTCGATGAAGTATTTAAAAAATCACAATTCATAACCAGTCAGCTTTGCCGATTCTCCTTTGTAGATTTTCCTCTGTAGATTTTTCTAGGTTGGCTGTTCCTCGGTCTTCTGCACAGCTTTTCTTACGGACAGGTACCTGTCAGAGAGCGATTCGATGAGCCGTCTATTCTTATTGGTGTTCATGGCAGTGCTCCCCCTAAATGTTCAAAATGTTTGGTTTTATCCCCCAAAACATCAGATCATTTCATTGGTGTGATGTTATCAAAACGCTAAATTCAAATTTGATTGGATTTTGGTGACTGGGACAGAATTTAAACGGATTGGCTGAATTTGAAATTGTTTTTGTTCCATGGCAATGCAACTGCAGCTATTTGTTTCAACCAAGTGTTACATTTTTAAATTGTTCAGGACACTCTGTGCTTTCAGTCAGGCCTTGCTAGCTTCCTCTCTCTCTTGAAGGTACAGGACACACCTATACATTCATAACAAGGGAATGTGTGGTGTCCTTTCACTCCCACATTCTGCAGGAGGAACATTCAACTGCCCTAACTGCCATTCCCACTATTCTAAATTCCCAAAGAGGCTATTGAAAATTATTTTAATAAAATTAATTACCTTACCAATCCAGCACACAGAACCTTGTTTTGGTGAGAGGAGGATGATGGGTAGGAGACATCACCTAAGTAGTGTTTTGGGGAAGCCAAGCACCCAAATATATTACTTCACTCACTCAGCAGTCCCATGTCCGTTCCTGCTCAGTCTGTGCTCCGCCTATTCACGAGGTCAGTTTTTAGAGCAGAAACATATCTCCCAGCAGCCCCCGCTCCTCTCTCCCTCTCTCCTCGCTGCTCCTGAAAAACAGAGGCCTGAATCTTGAGGTAAGTCCCTTGAGGCAAGTTGGTTCCTGACAATCGCAAGTTGAGATTTTTTACATTGATCAAAAGGAAAACCTAAAGACAAAAGGAATTTGATCAGTTTGAAAATAGATGTGGCTGCAGCGTTTCAAGCCGGAATCCACGGGGAGGCCACTGGCTCTTCCTCTCTTCCCAGGGGTTCCAGATGCAGTGGAGTCAGAGGGTTTTTTTAAAACAAACTCCTTCCAGTGACTGTAAGAAAACAGATTCGCTGCTGCAGCTCAAGAGGAGACTCAAGGTTCGGGAGAGGGAAGCAGCCTGGATCAGACCAGGAACATGTGACACTGGGAATAACAACAGGCCACCCATAGAACTATAGTGGGTGGCACAGTGGCACAGTGGTTAGCACTGCTGCCTCACAGCGCCAGAGACCTGGGTTCAATTCCTGCTTCAGGTGACTGACTGTGTGGAGTTTGCACATTCGCCCCGTGTCTGCGTGGGTTTCCTCCGGGTGCTCTGGTTTCCTCTCACAGTCCAAAAATGTGCAGGTCAGGTGAATTGGCCATGCTAAATTGCCTGTAGTGTTAGGGGTATCGGTGGGTCAGTGTGGACTTGTTGGGCCGAAGGGCCTGTTTCCACACTGTAAGCAACCTAATCTAAACTATCAAACTCCTTAAGATACTCAATAGAGGAGAGTGACCTCGAGACTGCCTAATGGGGAATGCAGGTTGGCACGGAGGATATAGGACATAGTTTGTGGTCACTCCTCAGGAATGTTTTAAATTTAGAGATTTTGATTTCTTAAATGTAGCCATTACACACCTTCTAAACTCCATTTGGATATTTTTAAAAATACTACCTATTTTTTACCTGTAACCTTGCAAATGACAACTTCTTGAACAAACATTGAGCCAGCCCAGTCCAGGTGTGCCAGGCCGTGCCATTTGCCTGAGCCCAAGGCTCCAGAGAAACCAGGTACCAATGAAGCCATGCTACTTAGCATGAAGGACATGATGGAGGATTTACAGGCCAAAATCATTCCCAAGTTTGAATCTATAATTTGAGAGAGGGTGAGGAAGGAGGTAACAGCTGCTCTGAAGGTGTTGGAGGAAAACGGTTCTTCACAATGCAGGAGTATTTTGAACCAGGAACATTTGGCTCATGAGCATGATAACCAGATAACTAACCTCCAAGCTAATGTTATCTGCTACGATTGAATCTCTGACAAAGAAATGTGAAGACTTGGAGACCTGCTCCAGGAATAATATTCGACTTGTGGGTTTACCCAAAGAATTGGAGGATCCTCATCCAACAGAATTTAGGGCCTGACTTTTACAGGACTTGCTCAGACTTGAGGCTAAACCCGTGTTGGACGAGGGCCATCGTACACTGCTTGCTAACCTGAAAGAAGGCGAGTTACCTCGCCCGATGGCTGTCAGGGTGCACCAGATTCAAGTGAGAAATCACATTCTGCGCTGTGCTGGAGTAGCTTCTCCCCTTGTATATAATGGAAAGAGGGGAGACATTTTTCCTGATTTCACCCAACTGTGGCGAAGCAGCGTGCAGCTTTTGCCAAGGTAAAGAAGGAGCCTCACTCATCTCTTAACATTAAATTTGGCCTTCGTTACCCAGCGATATTACATATCATCTTGCCGAGCAGAGTAACACATAGGCTTGATGACCCTGGTCGGGCAATGGACCTGGTGAATAAAAACCTTAAAAAGACTGCAGTTCCAGAGCCGGTTTGATGTTTGGGCCTAACTAGGTCAGTTAGACATTAGCTTTATGCTACTACGGACAAAGACTGCATTTCCCACTGGGGAGATTAAAATGGACGGTATGCTGTGCTTACAGACCTGGATTTGGTTTCTTGTTACATTTGACCTCATCCACCAAGAAGTACATGTTTCCTTACTCAAGACTTTTTTTTTGAGAGGTTGCACTATTAGTACCAAAGAATGTAGAGTTTAATTGTTTAATTAGATACAGGAACTATTTTTATTACATTTACTCATTTTTGCTTCACAGCTTTTGAACAGTTAACTTTTACATTCCCTGAGGTCGTGTTGTAGTTTGCTTGAGCTACAAAACACGACAGTTTTTTTTTAACTGTGGGGGAAGAGAGCACGTACTCATCTAGAGGGGGCTTATGCTGGGAGGGGGAGGGGTTGGTAGGCAGGTATTCCATTTGGGGGGTTACTATTATGGGGGTTGGTGGAGTTTGTTTTGTTCTGATGGGGGTAGGGAGGAGGGGTGTGACACATACCTCACCTTTGCAAGGTTTACTCTTGTTTATCTATGATAGCACATTTGGGATTTTATGGTGAGTATTACACATGACACAGCTAATGATTCACTGCCCTTGGTAGGTGGGATATTAAATTTGCCAGTCTGAATTGCAACGGCCTGAATAACCCAATCAAACACACTAAGGTTTTACATTATTTACACCATCTTAATGCCCAGATAAGTTACTTACAAGAAACCCACTTGAAAAATAAAGACAGTCCAAAGTTGAAATGAGGTTGGATTGGACAAGTGCATTTTTCCTCCTTTTCTGGCAAATCTAGAGGAGTTGCTAATAAGTATGTAAGTTAGGTCACTGAGCTTAAAGGTTTGCTTTCAGATGTTTCATCACCATACTAGGCAACATCATCAGTGAGAGTCTCTGGTGAGGTGCTGGCTGTATGTCCCACCTCTCTATTTAGAGATCTTGGTTACTTCAGGTGGGTGATGTCATTTCCAGTTTTGTTCAAGGGAAGGTAGATCGAGTCAAACTCAATGTATTTATTGATAGAGTTCTCGTTAGAATGCCATGCCTCTAAGAACTCTTGTATGTGTCTTTATTTTGCCTGTCCTGGGATATGTGTGTTGCCCCAGTCAAAGTGGTGTCCTTCTTTGTCTCTATGTATAGAAACTCGTGATAGTGGGTCGTGTCTTTTGGTGCCCAGTTGGTGTTCATGTATCCTGGTGCCAAATTTCCTGCAAGTTTGTTTGATGAAGTATTGCCACCTATTGGTAAGTTTCAGTATCTGCAAGTAGAGCATTTGCCTTTTTACAATAGGCAGTTTTTTTTCAAGTAACAGTCATGTGTCCATGGTCTGCAGGTAGGATAACCATGTTTTTCTCCTTTTTAAGTTTTTGTAAGGCATTATTTTCTTGAGCATTAAGTGTGCTTCCTTCCTTTTATCGGCCTAATGTCAGTGCAATAGCTTGTCTTATGGTCTGCTATGTTTCCTCTAAAAGACCTTTTTTAAAAGTAGATTCAAATGCTGTGAGGAAATCCTTTTTACTCATGTCTTTGTAATTTAACCCTCTGACTAGGACTGCTTTTTCTGTATCGGTAAATGGATGGTCTGAAATATTTTCTATCCAAACATCAGTTTTGTATGAAATGAATTTTTGTGTAAGTTTATCTAACTTATCTTGAAGTACAAGTTTATTTTTCTGTGTTTACTGTTTAAAGCTTATGCTTCATTCTAATGCATTTGTCCATTCAGAGACTCTCACTGATGATATTACCCAGTATGGAGACAAAATGTCTGATAACAAACCTTCAAGCTCAGTGAGCTAACGTACGGACTTAGCATCAAGATGAGCTGCAAATCTTCTCAGAAAAAGGAGTTGCTTTTTTTTTACATAAATTTATTCATTCCATCCATGCTAAGACTGGGTCTGACTCTACTGGCAGATTTATTATTATTACTGGGCAGAGTTTTGACATTGATGTAATCTTGGCCAATTGGTTATGCTCCCATCTGGGACAATGAGGCTTTTTTCAGACATTGCAGTATTACCGGATATTCACACCCGTTAATCTTAGGAGGAGATTTTAATTGTTGATTGAATCATCCCTTAGACCGTTCTTCCTCTGTTCCAAGTGCCCAGCCCAAATCTGCTAAAATAACTTTTATGGAGGAGTTGAATGCTGTTGATTCCTGGCGGTTCTTTGATCCATCGAAAAAGGAATTTTGTTTTTGCATGTCCACCAGACTTTTACATGTATTGATTTTTCCTGGTGGATGACGGACTGCTCACATCCATTTCTGGTTGCAAATATGATTCCATTGTTTTATCAGACCATGCACCTGTCGCAATGAATGTTCGTTTTCACAAGTTCCTTAATACATGACCACCTTAGTGTCTCAATACACACTTCCTCTCAGAGGAAGATTTTGTTAATTTTGTCTCTCAGCAGATAGATTTTCCAAAAGAAAAGATAATTACCCCATCTAGTACAGCTTCCATGCTGTGGGAAATCCTGAAGGCATTCACCAGGGGTGAAATAATTTCTTATGCAGCACATAATAATAGACTTAGGAAAGAGAAAATGGCATGGTTAGCAGAGTGGCGGTCTCTATTAGACTCTCTTTTTGCAATCTCTAAGTCTTTAGAAGTATCTCAAGAATGTATTTCCCTCCAGGCTGAGTATGGTGTTGTAATGTCACAATACACCACCAAGCTTTTACTTCACTCTAGGTCTATATTTTATGAACAAGGAGATGGAACTAGGAAATTGTTAGCACATCAGTTGCACCAAATGTCCTCATCTCAATTAATCCCATAAATTAAGGCTAATTCATGTATCCTGTCAGACCCATTAGAAATCAACAAGACATTGAAGGAATTTTACATTTCACTTGATTCATCTGGATATTCTTCTGCTGCAGCAGATTTTGATCCTTTTTTGATAAGATTAACATTCCTACAATTGATCAAAATGTGGCAAAGGAATTGGACCAACCAATCACAGCAAGAGAACTTGAGGCTGCGGATAGATCACTACAAAGTGGGAAAAGTCCTGGAACCGACGGTTTTCCGGCCAGGTTTTATAAAATATTTCGCAAGAAGCTGGCTCTGCTTTTGGTAGATGTGTTTGTTGAAGCATTTAATTCTGGCTGTCTTCCTCAAACTTTAACTCAGGCATCAATTTCTTTGCTTTTAAAGAAAGGCAAAGATTCCTGACTGTGTGGTTCATATCGTCCTATAAGTCTGCTCAATGTTGACTTTAAATTATTGTCAAAGTTATTGGCCCACGGTTTGGAAACCATCCTTCCACCTTTCATATCCTTGGATCAAACTGGATTTATTCGCAACAGGCACTCCTTTTTTAATCTTAGCGGGTAATTTAACATTGTTTATAATTCTCCCCCATCCACCCTCCCTGTGGCTTTGATATCTTTAGATGCTGAAAAAGCCTTTGATAGAGTGGAATGGAATTAACATTTTTTTATTTTGGAGAAATTTGACTTTGGGGAAAAATGTATCTCTGGGATCAAACTACTCTATGCATCGCCACAGGCCTCTGTTAGGACCAATGACATGAATTCTGATGATTTCTACCTTTATTGTTCCACTAGACAAGGTTGTCCTTTAAGTCCACAGCTGTTTGCTGGTGTTATTGAACCTCTGTCTATTGCTTCACAGACCCCTCCTGATTTCTCTGGCATTACTAGAAATGGTGTGGAGTTGAAGGTTGCCTTCTATGCAGGTGACCTTTTGCTATTTATCTCCAACTTATCTCTCTCCATTCCCACCACACTCTCAATTTTAGAATCTTTCAGTAAGATTTCTGGGTAAAAATTGAATTTTAACAAAACTGAGGCATTTGCTATCAATAAAGTTGGCAGCGAATACCCACTTGATAATTTACCATTTAAACTCACCAACTTTGGTTTTGTTTATCTTGGTGTACACGTGGCAGATACACAAGGCAATTTGGACAGGAAACATTTTGAACCATTACTGGTACAAATTAAATGAAACTTTGAACGAGGGTCTCTCCTTAATTTGTCTGTTGCTGCAAGAATTAATTCCATTAAAATGAATATTGTTTTGACAGTTTTATTATTTATTTCAATACATACCAATTTTTCTTACTCTTTCCTTTTTCCACAAAGCAGATAGTCTCATTCTAGAATTTATTTGGAATGAATGAAACTCCTAGGTTACAAAAAACAGTTGTTACACAGGCCTAAGATATTAGGTGGAATGGTGTTGCTGCATATTTTGTTTAATTACTGGGCAGCAAACATAAGAAATTCGAACCATTGGCTCCAATATGAGAACCTTGATGCTTTCCCAATTTGGTTGACTATTCAGGCAAATTCCATGCACCGGTAACATTGAAGGCTTTATTGAATTCACCTCTCCTTTCTTCAATCTATATTTACATGAACAATGTAATTGTTTTATCCTGTCTTAAAATTTAGTTTCAATTAGACGTCACTTTCACTTTCAGTCATTTTCTATGAAGGCGCGGTTGGTGGCAAATCATATTTTTCCCATCTTTATTGGACAGTGCCTTTTCTGATTGGGCTAAGTTAGGAATTAAAACTGTGAAAGATTATATGTTAATGGTGTTTCTGCATCTTTTCAACATCTTAGTCGATACATTTTCACTTCTTAAAAGCCACTTCTTTAAATATATCCAAGTTCACAGTTTTGACTGTAGTTCATAATGATTCCTAATGATTCTGATTTTGACATCTTTCTAGAACCACTTTCTTCATTAAAGGAGGTTATTTCAGCTAGTTATTCAAACATTCATAAAATATTGTTATGACACGGGGTAAACTCTCCTGCTTAATTTAAAACCAACAATACAGAAAAGATTTAGCCCATATAGTAATCTGTAAAACTTCAAGTGGCCAAGAACTATTCAAAGTAAAAGTTAACACCTTTATTTCTTAAAGTAGAACAGAAAATAATTCACTAACAACTATGTATTAGTCCTTATTCTAACCTATCTTTACCTTCCCTTCTATACTAGTCCAATAAAACTCCCAATTAAGATTTACAAAATAACACTTCTTAGCTCAAAACCAGGCAGCTTTCTGTCCATCAATTTGGATCTTCCTGTGTCTTTTCTTCTTCTTAGGAATTTCTACTTCACAGGTTACTGATTGATAAAGGTCCCTTTTTAAGAGAGCTGTTTTACTGGGCAGTGTGCAGATGTTGTTGGCTTGGCAGTTGTCCCCTCAACTGTTCAATTATCCCCAGTCTTATATCCCAAAGCATCAGATTGTGTCATTGGCTTTTTAAGATTGTCAATATACTCAATTCGAACTGAATTGGAGTTTGATATTTTTCGGGAGGGCAGAGCAGTAGCTGTGATCTATATGGACTTCAGTAAGGCGTTCGACAAGGTTCCCCATGGGAGACTGATTAGTAGGGTTAGATCTCATGGAATACAGGGAGAACTAGCCATTTAGATACAGAACTGGCTCAAAGATAGAAGACATAGGATGGTGGTGGAGGGTTGTTTTTCATACTGGAGTGCCACAAGGATCGGTGCTGGGTCCTCTACTTTTTGTCATTTACATAAATGATTTGGATGTGAGCATAAGAGGTACATTAGTAACTTTGCAGGTGACACCAAAATTGGAGGTGTAGTGGACAGCGAAGTGGGTTACCTCAGATTACAACAGGAACTGGACTAGATGGGCTAATGGGCTGAGAAGTGGCAGATGGAGTTTAATTCAGACAAATGCAAGGTGTTGGATTTTGGGAAAGCAAATCTTAACAGAACTTATACACTTAATGGTAAGGTCCTAGGGAGTGTTGCTGAACAAAGAGACCTTGGAGTGCAGGTTCATAGCTCCTTGAAAGTGGAGTCACAGGTAGAAAGGATAGTGAAGAAGGGGTTTGGTATGCTTTCCTTTATTGGTCACAGTATTGAGTACAGGAGTTGGGAGGTCATGATGTGGCTGTACAGGACATTGGTTAGGCCACTGTTGGAATATTGTGTGCAATTCTGGTCTCCTTCCTATCACAAAGATGCTGTGAAACTTGAAAGGGTTCAGAAAAGATTCACAAGGATGTTGCCAGGGTTGGAGGATTTGAGCTATAGGGAGAGGCTGAATAGGCTGGGGGTGTTTTCCCTGGAGCATCGGAGGCTGAGGGGTGACCTTATAGAGGTTCCGTGGTGTACATCTCTATGACTCTATGACTCTGTGAGATGTACACCAAGGAAATAGATCCTTTGGCCCAACCCGTCCATTCTGACCAGATATCCCAACCCTATCTAGTCTCACCTGCCAGCACCCGGTCCATATCCCTCCATACCCTTCCTATTGATATGCCCATCCAGATGCCTTTTAAATGTTGCAATTGTACCAGCCTCCACCACATCCTCTGGCAGCTCATTCCATACACGTACCACCCTCTGCATGAAAAAGTTGTCCCTTAGGTTTCTTTTATATCGTTCCCTTCTCACCCTAAACCTAGTTCTGGATGCACCCACCCCAGGGAAAAGACTTTGTCTTTTGATCTTATCCATGCCCCTCCTGATTTTATAAACCTCTATAAGGTTACCCCTCAGCCTCCGACGCTCCTGGGAAAACAGCCCCAGCCTGTTCAACCTTTCCCTACAGCTCAAATCCTCCAACCCTGGCAACGTCCTTGTAAATCATCTCTGAACCCTTTCAAGTTTCACAGCATCTTTCACAATGTTGTTCAAAGAGCTCTGCCAACTGTACCATGTGATCTTTCCAGGAATTACTAAAGATCACTACATCGTCCAAATAGACTGCACAGTTTGTGAACCCAGCTACAACTTTGTTCGTGAGTCTTTGGAATGCAGTCTGCACATTCCAGTTATAGTCCATTTGCAGTTACAAATGCAGACATTTCTTTCACCAACTCTGATGAAGGTACCTGCCTGTAACCAGGCATTAAGTCCAACTTAGTGATGTAACTGGCTTGTCTGACTTTTTCAATGCAGTCTTCCAATCAGGGAATTGGATATGAGTTGGCATTGACCTTCAGGTAATCCATGCAGAATCATTGAGCCCCTTCTGGTTTGGGAACTATGACAATCGCCGAACCCCACTCGCTCTGGCTTGGTTCGATGATGTCCTCATCATATATAGCCTTCACCTCCTTTTAGATCTGTCTGACTTTGAGAGGATTAAGCTGATAGGAGAACAGTTTTATCGGAGCAGTATTCCCTACGTCTACTTCATGGACAATAGCATTTGTCCTCCCCATCTGATTCTTACATATGTCCTTGTTCTGCAGCAAGAAATCTTTCAACTCTGTTCTATGCTCCTGAGACAGATTGCTTACTAACCAATCCCTCTCCTCAAGGACTTCTTCATTTTTTAATCTATTTCAAATCCACATCATCTGGATTTGACTCCTCACTCTGCAGGGCAGTAACTAGCATCTGTTTCTCCAGTTCTTTCTCTCTAGTGTAATAAAGTTTCAACATGGACAGATACCTGATACCCTTTCTTCCTATTTGGCATCTTTACTAAATAGTTCACCTGTTTCAACCTTTTCTCAATTTGATAGGGACCACTAAACCTGGCTTTAAAGGGATCTCCTATCATGGGTAACAGTATTAACACATCATCCCCTTGGGAAAATGTCCGAGTCTCAGAACTTTTATCTGCCACCTGCTTCATTCTACACTGTGCCCTTTTTACGTGCTGTTTAGCTACCTCACCTACTCGATTTTGTCTCTCCCTCGTCTCTGATACATAATGTAAGTGTGAGATCTCCGACTTTGGTCCTGTCAAATTTTCTTTAATTAATTTCAAAGGGCCTCTCACTTCATGACTGAATATTAACTCAAAGGGAGTAAACTGAATAGATTCATTTGGGGCAGTTCTAATGGCAAACGATACAAATCGGATACCTTTATTCCAATCATGCAAGTAATCCTGATAGTACGCTCTCAACATGGTCTTCAAGGTCTGATACCAGCATGCCTGGGATTCAGGATAATATGCACTGGGATAAAATGCTGTGTACGTACGCTATCCATAACCTCCTTGAAACATCTAGCCATAAAATGTGACCCTTGGTCTGACTGAATCTCTCGGGGTAACCCATACCATGTGAAGAAAGATACTAACTCCCCTATTACCCTTTTTGCCTTGACACTGTGGAATGGAATTGCCTCTGGAAACCTGGTAGACACATCCATTATGGTTAACATGGACTGGTTCCCACTTTTGGTTCTCGGGAGGGGACCTACACAATTGACTCTAACCCGCGTGAAAGGTTCTTCAAATGTGGGAATTGACAACAAAGATGTTGGTTTTATTACTGCCTGTGGCTTACCTACCATTTGGCATGTATGCCAGGTATGGCCAAAGTTAACCATGCCCTTGTGCATTCCAGGCCTTAGCCTGAGTCCTTCATACCCCTACTTGACCCCCTAAAGGTAGTTCATGTGCTACTCGTAACATCTCCTGTCTATATGCTACGGACAACACAAGCTGGTACACTTCAGACTATTTCTCCTCTGCACTAAGCTGCCATTTCTGTCTGAGGATTCTATCTTTTAGATAATAACCCTCCGGAATATTCTCTGCCTCCTTTTCAGAGTACGCATCCACATATATATGTTTTATCATCTTGTCTTGCTATTGCAAGTCTCTTCATCTTTCAGGAGTAATCACGTCTGTCGAACCTTCTCCTGGTCAGGTTTTTCCTGCACCATTACATCAAGCAGGGTATCCGCAAACTGAACCTCAACTCCTTCATCTTTCTCTTTACTTTTCACTTTGTGCAGTGACTTGTGATAGTGGGATCTGGTTACCACACCGACTGGGAAAATATCAGAATATTTCTGCTTTAACTCCTCAGTTTCTTGGTTTTCCTTGGGCTTCTCCACAACAAAGGGTGTCACTCCCACCTTGGATCCTGCCAAATCATTCCCAAGAACAAACTGAATTCCTGGAACAGACACTGTCAATCACTCCCACTGTAACTTCCCCAACCTTGGGTTGGGGAAAGAACCTTGGTTCTTTCTGAGTAACCTTTACCCCAGAGCTGAAATTTTTGTAGAGATCAGATACTATCCCCATACCCAGCCCCTGCCTCGGCTGTGCACTCTCCTGCAGTTCCTGGGTTCTTATTGGGGTCTCCTTTACTACCTTCACTAAGGCCACTGGCTCAGCTTCTTTTCCCACACCTTTTCCCATAGTGCCTTTCTTAACGACCAGCCCTGTGTCTGTCCGTGTCCCACCTTCTGGCAGTGTAAGCACCTTTTCCCATAGTGCCTTTCTTTAACGACCAGCCCTGTGTCTGTCCGTGTCCCACCTTCTGGCAGTGTAAGCACCTTTTCCCATAGTGCCTTTCTTTAGCGACCAGCCCTGTGTCTGTCCGTGTCCCACCTTCTGGCAGTGTAAACACCTTTTCCCATAGTGCCTTTCTTTAGCGACCAGCCCTGTGTCTGTCCGTGTCCCACCTTCTGGCAGTGTAAACACCTTTTCCCATAGTGCCTTTCTTTAGCGACCAGCCCTGTGTCTGTCCGTGCCCCACCTTCTGGCAGTGTAAACACCTTTTCCCATAGTGCCTTTCTTAACGACCAGCCCTGTGTCTGTACGTGTCCCACCTTCTGGCAGTGTAAACACCTTTTCCCAGTGCCCTTCTGAAACCACTGGCACTGTCATTTTCTGCGTCCCACTCCATTACAGGGAAAATACCTGAGGCCTTTCATCTCCTGTCCACCCTCTTGGGATTCTTTATCCTGTGGGAAAATCATACCAGTGCTCTCTACTCTGGGTTTCGTAGTGTAGGATCTTCTGTTCTCCCAACTTCTATCCCTCACTGGACGAAATTCTGGCCAGAAGCTTATCTTATGCACCAACACGTACTCACCTGCTAATCCTGCTGTCGTTCTCACTTCCTGAACTTTCTGTACCTCCACGTGAATTCTTACCATCTCTGGAAGCAGGGGAAGGTAAAGGCAGTCTGTACTGAACTATTTCTCTGATATCATTCTGTTTCTTTATTTGCTCCTTCCCATGAACCAGCTGATGCGTTGTCGGGGCAATCCAAGCCCAACCAGAGGGATTTCTGGGCTCCCTCCCTGCACCCACCCAATGACCCAGCTCCCTCTCCGGTTTCAATGCTCCTTCAAATCTACCTCGTCATGTAAGTTATTGTCACCTGACCCAATATCACATTCAGTGAATCAACATTAACCCTGTTTAATTTGTCATGATAAAGGTCTTTTTAAATATGTTTGGGGACTGTGTTGTGGTAAAGTGCACAGTGATGGTGCTATCGTGGTTAGTGTAGCTGTTTTCCAAACAGGTGACCTGGGTTAGATTCCTAGCAATCACAAATTGAGATTTTTTTACAATAATCAATAAGAAACCCCAAAGACAAAAGGAATTGGATCAGTTTGAAAATACATTTGGCTTTCATTCCAAGACAATAAAATGCAAAGTAGGAGTATACAAAGGCAGACTGGATGAAACTGTTTACCTGCTGCATTCTCTCACACCTCCTCCCTCCCTCCCCCCTCTAATCCCACTGAGATGGCTCTGGCTGTGCTCCATCCCTGGGGGAGGTATGCCCTGGGTAGAGGGAGCTGGGAGCTGACTGGATGAGCCGTGAATTGGTCACACAGGGGGCTTTGAGTGAGAGACCTGGGGATATTTCAAACAGGTTCTGGCAGCCATTGTCCCTTTCACCGTGTGCACTGAGCAGGGGGTGAGTATCGGTGTGTTTCTGTCTGTCTGTGTGTGTGTGTGTGAGAGAGTGTGGGGAGTGTTTGAATCTCAATCCCAGTTTTGATCCTTTAACCTCATCCCCTCCCTGAACCTGACCCTCCTAACGCAAGCCCCTGGAGCAGAGTCTGTCCCAAATGGGAGAGAGGAAGTGTGAGAGACCATCAAGAGAGCTCAGACCAACCGGAATGGTGAATATCACCTCTTTAATCTCGCCACATCTTTCCTTATCTCCTGGTTGTACCTGTCTGATTTTTCCTCTTTTCCCTCTCTCTGTCTCTCTCTTTGTCTCTGATTCTCACTCACTGTCTGTATCACTCCATCTCTCTCTCTCCCTCTCAACCTTTCTCTCTCACACTATCTTTTTCTCTCTCTCTATCCTGACAGACTCTCCTGTTTTTTTCTTTTTCTCTCTTCCTTCTTCCTTTGTCTCTGTTCTTTCCCTCTCTCTTGCTTTCTTTCTTCTTCTCTCATTCTCTCTCTGTCTTTCCCTCTCTTCTTGATTTCTGTCTTTCAATCCTGAATCTGCACCCCACCCCCCCCCCCACCTTCAATTTTGGACAATCCCCCCCATCGCAAATTTAGCCCCTGTCCCCCTCCATGGCCCCTGACCCCCTCCATGACCCCTGTCCCCCTCCATGACCCCAGTACCCCTCCATGACCCCTGTCCCCCTCCATGGCCCCTGCCCCCCTCCATGGCCCCTGACCCCCTCCATGACCCCTGACCCCCTCCAAGGCCCCTGTCCCCCTCCATGACCCCTGTCCCCCCCCTCCATGACCCCTGTCCCCCTCCATGGCCCCTGACCCCCTCCATGGCCCCTGACCCCCTCCATGACCCCTGCTCCCCTCCATGGCCCCTGTCCCCCTCCAAGGCCCCTGTCCCCCTTCATGGCCCCTGACCCCCTCCATGACCCCTGACCCCCTCCATGGCCCCTGTCCCCCTCCATGACCCCTGTCCCCTTCCATGACCCCTGTCCCCCTCCATGCTCCCAGTCCCCCTCCATGGCCCCTTCCCCCTCCATGGCCCCTGTCCCCCTCCATGACCCCTGTCCCCCTCCATGGCCCCTGTCCCCCTCCATGACCCCTGTCCCCCTCCATGGTCCCAGTCCCCTTCCATGACCCCTGTCCCCCTCCATGACCCCTGTCCCCCTCCGTGGCCCCTGTCCCCTTCCATGACCCCTGCTCCCCTCCATGACCCCTGTCCCCCTCCATGGCCCCTGTCCCCTTCCATGACCCCTGTCCCCCTCCATGCTCCCAGTCCCCCTCCATGGCCCCTTCCCCCTCCATGGCCCCTGTCCCCCTCCATGACCCCTGTCCCCCTCCATGGCCCCTGCCCCCCTCCATGGCCCCTGTCCTCTCCATGGCCCCTGTTTAATTGGTCTCCCTTGTGCAGCTCCATCTATCCTGAACTGCCTCTCTGTAGTTCCTCCATTATACATCCACTGCATATAAAAGCCCCTCGGTATCTCCGTTCATCAACAATACCCTTCCCCCATGCTGGAGGACAAAGTGAGCGTGTGCAGAGACTAACAAGTCGTTTGACTGTGCACCGTAATGTCATGGAGTCATAGAGTCATACAGCACAGAGACAGACCACCAGGCCACACCGACCATGTCCCCAAAGAGTTATCCAGAGTTGTTATCTCTGGTTTGTTACCCGTGGCATGTGATAGCGAGGCAAGGAATACGGAGAGATATCAGATAAACACATGGCTGCAAGGATGGTGCAGGAGGGAGGGTTTCAGGTTCTTGGATAACTGGTGCTCATTCTGGGGAAGGTGGGACTTGTACAAACAGTATGGTCCTGACTTAAACCAGAGGGATACTAATCCCCTGGGTGGGAAATTTACTAGTGCTATTTGGGTGAGTTTAAATTAGCTCAGCAGGGGGATGGGAACTGGAGGTGTAGTTGCAGTGCACAGGAGGATGAGAGTAGGGAGGGTAGGGCCAGGATTTCAGGGTCACAGCAATGTGCTGGCAGACAGCAAACTGGTTTTAAGTGTGTCTACTTCAATGCGAGAAGTATCTGAAATAAGGTAGGTGAGCTTGCAGCATGGATAGGTACCTGGGACTTCAATGTTGTGGCCATTTCAGAGACATGGATAGAGCAAGGTGAGGAATGGATGTTGCAGGTTTCAGGGTCTAGATGTTTCATTAAGAACAAGCAAGGTGGTAAAAGAAGGGGAGGTGTGGCCTTGTTAGTCAAGGATAGTATAACAGTGGCTGAAAGAACTTTTGATGAGGACTCGTCTACTCAGGTAGTGTGGGCTAACTCTGGTACATTGGATGGGTCAGATTTTGTCTAATGTTACAGGAGGGTTTCCTGACACAATATGTCAAAGGGCTGACAAGCGGGGAGGCCACACTTGATCTGGTGCTTGGTAATGAACCAGGCCAGATGTTTGATTTAGGGGTAAGTGAGCACTTTGGAGAGAGTGACCATAAATCAGTTATGTTTAGTTTAGCGATGGAAAGGGATAGGAACACACCACAGGTCAAGAGTTATCAATGGGGCAAGTGCAATTACAATGTGAATCGGCAAGAATTAGGATGCATAGAATGGGGTAGCAAAATGCAGGGGATGCAGACAATGGAAATGTGGAGCTGGTTTAAGGAACAGATATTATGTGTCCTTGGTAGGTATGTCCCTGTCAGGCAGGGAGGAAGTGATAAGTTCAGGGAACCGTGGTTTACTACAGAAATTGTATCTCTTGTTAAGCAGAAGGAGGCTAATGTGTTGATGAAGCAAGATGGTTCAGATGGAGTTGATGGAGAATTGCAGATCAGCTAGGAAGGATTTAAAGAGAGAGGTAAGAAGAGCAAAGAGAGGACATGGGCAGTCTTTAGCAAATAGAATAAAGGAGAACCCTAAAGTTTTCTATAGGTATGTGAAGAATAAAAGGATGATGAGGGTAGGAATAGGGCCAGTCAAAGACAGACGTGGGAAGTTGAGTGTGGACCTTGTGAAGATCGAAGAAGTGTTAAACAAACGTTTCTCATGGTTTTCACTCAGGAAAAGGAGAATATTTGTAAAGGAGAAGAATGAGATACGAGATATTAGACTAGAAAGGATCAAGTTTAGTTATGAACAGGTGTTATCAATTCTAGAAGGAGTGAAAATAGACAAGTTCCCTGGGCCGGATGGGATTTATCTGAGGATTCGCTGGGAAGTAGGGAGGAGATAGCAGAGCCTTTGGCTTTGATATTTGAGTCGTCATTGTCTACAGGTTTAGTACCAGAGGACTGCAAGATTGCAAATATTGTGTCCTTGTTCAAGAAGGGCAGTAGAGAAGACCCAAGTAATTATAGATGAGCAAGCCATACTTCTGTTGTAGGAATGGTTTTGGAAAGGATTAGAAGAGATAAGATTTATAATCATCTAGCAAGCAACAATTTGATTTCAGATAGTCAACATGGTTTTGTCAAGGGCAGGGCGTGTCTTGCAAACCTCACTGAGTTTTTTGAGAAGGTGACCAAGCATGTAGATGAGGGTAGGGCAGTTGACGTAGTATATATGGACTTCAGTAAAGCCTTTGATAAAGTTCCACATGGTAGGCTGATGGAGAAAATGCAGAGGCATGGAATTGAGGATGATTTAGCAGTTTGGATTAGAAACTGGCTTTCTGAAAGAAGGCAGTGAGTGGTGGTTGATGGAAAATATTCAGCCTGGAGTCCGGTTACTAGTGGTGTGCCACAAGGATCTGTTTTGGGACCACTGCTGTTTGTCATTTTTATAAATGACTTAGACGCAGGCATAAGTGAATGGATTAGTAAATTAGTAAACTATCTTTCCTTACCCACAGATTTAATATGAAGCATGCAAAAAGCATTTAAAAACATAAATATTAAAAATAAATCAAACACTTAACTGAACAAACTAGAAAAACAACTCCTCCTCAAATAATCCAATATTTAGCTTTCACTATCAGGATACAAAAACCTCTCCCGAGCTGTCCCTATACAGGCCTCTCCACAAGCTCCGTGTATAAACAATCTGTCCTTCTTCATGTATTTTGTCAACTTAATTTTTTTCTCAAAACTCACCTACCACTGACAATAGGTTCACCGGTCTATAGTTCCCTGCCTTTTCCTTACCACCTTCTTAAATAATGGCACCATGTTAGGAAGGGATCTTTCCCCTTTCTTCTTCCTGGACCTCTCCATCTTCATTTCCAGCGACAGACTCAACATAGACATCTACTTCAAACCCACAGACACCCTCAGCTACCTGGATTACACCTCCTCCCACCTCCACTCCTTTAAATATGCCTTCTGTTATTCCTAATTCCTCTGCCTCCGCCGCATCTGCTCCCAGGAGGACCAATTCCACCATCGACCATCCCAGATGGCCTCCTTCTTCAAGGACTGCAGATCCCCCTCTCAGGTGGTCGATGATACCCTCCAGTGCATATCTTCCACATCCCGCACCTCCACCATTGAACCCCACCCGTCCCAACTCAACAGGGACAGAACATCCCAGTCCTCATCTTCTACTCCACCATCCTCCAGATACAATGCATCATCCCCTGTCATTTCTGTCACCTACAAACGGACCCCACTACCAGGGATATATATCCTCCCCACACCTATCAGCGTTCTGCAGAAACCATTCCCTCCGCAACTCCCTTGTTTGGTCCACGCCAAAAACCAACTCACCTTCCACTGCCTACACCTTCCCCCTCACCTCTGTCCTGGGCCCCAAAAGATCCTTCCATATCCAACAGAGATTTACCGGTACTTCCACATACATCATCTACTATGTCCATTGCTCTCACTGTGGTCTCCTCTACATTGGGGAGACAGGACATCTACCTCCTGAATGTTTCACAGAACATTCCTGAGACACGCACAAAATAACCCCACTGGCCTGTGGCTGAACACTATAACTCCCCTGCCCACTCTGCCAAGGACATGCAAGACCTGGGCCTACTCTACTGCCAAACTCTAGCCACCCAATACCTGGAGGAAGAATGCCTCATCTTCTGCCCTGTGATCCACATGGGATCAATGTAGATTTCTCCAGTTTCCTCCATTCCCCTCCTGCCACCTTATCCCAGATCCAACCATCCAACTCAGAACTGCCCTCTTAAACTGCCCTACCTGTCCATCTTCCTTCCCACCTATCTACTCCACCGTCCTTTCTGACGTATCATCATCACCCCCACCTCTATTTACCTATTATATTCCCAGCTACCTTCCCCCCAGTCCCACCCTACCCCTCCCATTTATCTCTCAGCACCCAAGGACCCCACCTCATTCCTGATGAAGAGCTTATGCTTGAAGCATCGACTCTCCAACTCCTCAGATGCTGCCTGACTGTCTGTGCTTTTCCAGCACTATGATTTTCAACTCTGATCTCCAGCATCTGCAATCCTCACTTTCTCCAAGAGCATGACTCTGCCCAGCAGCATGTCCAAATGCATACATCATCAGCACCATCGACAAGTGGAAGGGGGAAGGAGAGGACTGTCTCTCTGTCACTGACCCAGGGGAGAGGAGCCTGACCCCACTGTGTCTCTGTCACTGATCCAGGGGAGAGCAGACTGACCTCACAGTGTCTCCATCACTGACCCAGGGGAGAGCAGACTGACCCCACTGTGTCTCTATCACTGACCCAGGGGAGAGCAGACTGAACTCACTCTGTCTGTGTCAGTGACCAGGGGAGAGCAGACTGACCCCACTGTATCTTTGTCATTCACCCAGGGGAGAGCAGACTGACCCCACTGTGAATCTGTCACTGACCCTGGGGAGAGCAGACTGACCCCACTGTGTCTCTGTCATTGACCCAGTGGAGAGCAGCCTGACCCCACTGTGTCTCTGTCACTGACCCAGGGGAGAGCAGACTGACCCCACTGTGTCTCTGTCACTGACCCTGGGAGAGCAGACTGACCCCACTGTGTCTCTGTCATTGACCCAGTGGAGAGCAGCCTGACCCCACTGTGTCTCTGTCACTGACCCAGGGGAGAGCAGACTGACCCTGCTGTGTCTCTGTCACTGACCCAGGGGAGAACAGCCTGGCCCCACTGTATCCCTCCTCGTCCTCTGTAATATGAATATTTTTAATATGTCACTATTTCTTTCCCCACATTGTATTGTCTTTCATGTCCTTCTTCGCAGTAAACATTGATGCAAAATATTCATTTAGTATCTCCCCAATCTCCTGTGGTTTTAAACATAGGCTGCCTTGCTGATCTTTGAGGGGCCCTATTCTTTCCCCAGTTATTCTTTTGTCCTTAATGTATTGATAAAATCCCTTTGGATTCTCCCTAATCTTATTTGCCAGTGTTACCTCATGTCCCCTTTCAGCCCTCCTGATTTCCCTTTTAAGTATACTCCTACTGCATTTATGCTCCTCTCATGGTTCACTCGCTCTCTGCTGTCTGTAACTGGCATATGCTTCCTTCTTTTCCTGAAACAAAACCTCGATTTCTCCCGTGATCCCGCATTCCCTACACCGACCAGCCTTGCCTTTCACCCTAACAGGAATACATTCTCTCTGGACTCTCATTATCTCATGTTTGAAGGCTTCCCATTGTCCAGCCCTGTGTAGCTTTGAGTGTGAGTTTAGAGGTACAGACTCGATGGAGCGAAGGGCCATCTCTGTCCTGGATGATGCCATCATTCTTTGGTTTTGAAACGAAGGGTCTGATTATTTTTGTCTTTGTTTTGAGAAAATGTGACTGAGTGGAAGTTTCAGCTGTTGGTGCCGTCAGTATCAGCTTCAGGTTCTGTATTAGAGTACTCATTCACAGAGAGAATTTTCTGAAATCAGTTGTATAACTGAATTAACAAGGAAAGCAGTGGGATAACAGTGAGCAGTACAACAGCTCTCAAAAAGCTGTATAACATGAGGCATTGAACGACTGAATAACCTCAGCAGAATGAAGGTCATCACTGAAAAGAAAATCAAAAGGTATTTTGATATTTATGGGATTGATAGTGAGTGAAATATTGCAAGTATTGTTACTTGAAATCAAATGGAAATGAATGTTTGAGACCTAACAGGATCAGATTAATCCAGTCTCTGGGGTATTCAATTCCAGACGCAAATTTCAATGCTATCACATCATTAAAATAAACCTGCTGTCGGAACTTGTTTGTTCAAAATGATATTAAAAAGTTTGAAGATATAATCATGGTTTCCCAGTGGAGATACCACACAATATAAAACAAAGTCTCTGGAACTGTGTCAGCTCCATCTCCGAGAGAATTCTACAATTCCAACAGATTGCCAGCAGCAGGAAGGTAAAGGTTGTGTCACAAACAACGAAATGCATCTTCTCAGGGAAAGGATCGATAGAGTGTATGAGACGATTCTGGCTGTCGTTGGTGTTTCTGGTAAGTCTTGTAACAACTTAACTTATATAAACCTCTGCATTGAATCATCCCCATTTCTCCCAACAGCTGACAGTTACTATAGTCCCATTTAGCAAAGCAAATACTAAAGCCAGTTGATAGTGTCCTCACTTACTGAGTTAAAGTGAATAGTTTGTAGGGTGGAGGCTCCTCAGTAATGTTTGTTTCCCTATACTGTGCAGAGTGGGTTTACATTGTGGGCACAGTGTTTAACAAGACTGTTTAACAAGACTTTAACAAGACTACCTCTCTCTGTGGTAGTTCACAGCCTGCTATCGGTCAGATGAGTTTTGTAACAACCCACCTCGCAGTGACACTTGGTGTTTCCCATTCCTTGATGGAAAGGGATTGTGTTGGTGGATCTTGCTCAGGCAGCTCGCTCCAAATGGGAGCCCAGAGACAACAGGGCAATGGGTGGGTTCAGCAGGTCATTAGGGATGAGGTGACAATGGTGTTTGCAGATAGAGTGCGGTGCTAGAAAAGGCACAGCAGGACAGGCAGCATCCGAGGAGCAGTAGGGATCAACTGCCGTCGAGCCATATACAACACCTTGGGTACATGACCGTGTTTCTGTGAGTAATCTGCTGCTCATGTTCTTCCCTATGTCCTTTAAAAGTTCAATGATTCATTGAGAGAGATTCTTTAAACTTCATATAACATGGAATAGCAATTACCTTTGTGTCATTACTTACAGTCTGGGCTCAGGCACCGAGAATGTTTCATTATTAACTTCAAATCTATTTTTTCCTTTCTCTTACAGTTAGTCTAGTGGTGATTGTAATCTTAGCTCGGGGCAAATGTGGTCTTTCTGTGTGCAGCACTCGCTACCTGGTGGCCATGACAACGTCAGATCTACTGTTCATTGTTTTTTATATCATCCTTCACCGATTTCGACAGTATTATTATCCACTGTGTTTCCTGCAAATCACTCCTGTTTGTGGTGTTATCTATGCCCTCAACCGCTTGACCATTGATTGTTCTGCGTGGTTCACCATTGCTTTTTCCTTTGATCGATTTGTCGCCATTTGTTTACATGAGATGAAAACGAAGTACTGCACAGGGAAAACTGCAACTGGGGTTCTAGCAACAATCTGCATCTTCTTTTATTTAAAGAACATACCCAACTCCTTTGTGTATTACCCTGGAAAGATGATCAACAATGTTCCATGGTACTGTTATATCAGGCCTGGTTATCATTACGACCCTCGGTGGATAGGTTTTAAATATTTTGAGACTTTTTTAACACCAATGTTCCCATTCACTTTTATTGTCTTTATCAACATTCTGACTGTCAGACACATCTTCGAGGCCATTAAGGTGCGGAAGGAACTGAGAGGTCAGAGAAAAACAGAGAATGATCCAGAGGTAGAGAGCAGGAAGAATTCTGTGATTTTACTCTTTGCCATATCTGCCAGCTTCATACTTCTCTGGTTGTTGCATATTTTATATTTCTTTTATGCTGGTTATTCCTTGGATTCTGTTTCTTTTGGTCTCTTTGTTCAGATTGGATATATGCTGAGGAACTTAAGTTGCTGCACAAATGCACTTATTTATGTGGTGACACAGAAACATTTCAGAGACCAGTTAAAGTATACCATGTCATATCCAGTTAGAACAATAATTCAATTGGTGAATCAATCCAAGTAACTGAGAGCCAACATTAGGTGCAGCAGATAACGGAAGGAGGAGTCCACGTGAGGAATGGACCGAAAGGAGAAGGTGGAGCAGCAACATGATAACTCTCCTTTCCCAATGGTCAAGGAATGACTCGATCTAAGGGGCAAAATGTAAAGCCAGTGTAAAGTGCTGTCAGTAATCAGCAACAATTAGCAGGAAGTGGGACAACAAAAGCAAACCCAAAAGAGGAATTAAATATACACAAAAGTTACATTTATCCCAAGTAATCCGTGCTCAGTGAGTGAAGAGGTTATAAAAATAAATGATATGGAGGAAGGTGTAATCTCTCACTGCAGGAGAGAGGGAAATGCAATGACAGGCTCCAGGCCACTCTTCCTCACTGAATTCTCTGAGCCACACATCTGGGCAAATTAAGATACACGAGAAGTTTCCTGTCAGAAAGAGGAAAGAACATACTGTAAGGATTCTGTGTCTTTTGATTGCACATTTATTTTCAACAATAATTGACTTTGTTTCCATTCAGTTCCTTGCTTCGATTACTGGCAATCACAAGTTAAGATTTTAACATTGATCAGTAGGAAACCATAAAAACAAAGGGAATTGGATTATTTTGAAAATATCTTTGTTTTTTATTCCAAGACAATAAAATGCAAAGCAGGAGTAGACAAAGGCAGACTGGATGAAACTGTTTACCTGCTGCATTCTCTCACACCTCCTCCCTCCCTTTCTCCCCACTGTGATCCCATTGAGATGAGTCTGGCTGTGCTCCATCTCTGGGGGAGGCATGCCCCAGGTGGAGGGAGCTGGGAACTGACTGAATGATCTGGGAATTGGGCAGAGAGGGGGTTTTGATTGAGAGACTTGGGGATATTTCAAACAGGTTCTGGCAGCCATTGTCTCTTTCACTGTGTGCAATGTGTGTTTCTGTCTGTTTCTGTGTGACTGTGAGTGTGGGGAGTGTTGAACCTCAATCTCAGTTTTGATCCTTTAACCTCACCCCCTCCCTGAACCAATCCCTCCCAAAGCAAGGCCCTGGAGCAGAGTCTGTCCCAAATGGAGAGAGGGAGAGATTAGATTAGATTAGATTAGACTTACAGTGTGGAAACAGGCCCTTCGGCCCAACAAGTCCACACCGACCCGCCAAAGCGCAACCCACCCATACCCCTACATTTACCCCATTACCTACGGGCAATTTAGCATGGCCAATTCACCTGACCCGCACATCTTTGGACTGTGGGAGGAAACCGGAGCACCCGGAAGAAACCCACACAACACGGGGAGAACGTGCAAACTCCACACAGTCAGTCGCCTGAGTCGGGAATTGAACCCGGGTCTCAGGCGCTGTGAGGCAGCAGTGCTAACCACTGCGCCACCGTGCCGCCCGAGAGAGCTCGGGCCAACTGATAATGTGGCCATATCTTTCCTTATCACCTGTTTGTATCTCTCTTGGTGGGCGGCACGGTGGCACAGTGGTTAGCACTGCTGCCTCACAGCGCCTGAGACCCGGGTTCAATTCCCGACTCAGGCGACTGACTGTGTGGATTTGCACGTTCTCCCCGTGTCTGCGTGGGTTTCCTCCGGGTGCTCCGGTTCCTCCCACTGTCCAAAGATGTGCGGGTCAGGTGAATTGGCCATGCTAAATTGCCCGTAGTGTTAGGTAAGGGGTAAATGTAGGGGTATGGGTGGGTTGCGCTTCGGCGGGTCGGTGTGGACCTGTTGGGCCGAAGGGCCTGTTTCCACACTGTAAGTCTAATCTAATAATCTAATTTTTCCTCTTTTCTCTCAACAGTCTTTTACTTTGTCTCTATCCCTCACTCTCTGTCTGTATCACTAGCCATCTCCCTCTCCCTCTCAACCTTTCTCTCTCATACTATCTTCCTTTCTCTCTCTCTCTTATTGATAGCCTCTTCTTCTGTCTTTTTCTCTCCTGCCTCTTCTTTCTACCTTTATCTATGTTCTCTCTCACTCTTTTGCACTTTCTTCTTCTCTCATTTTCCTTCTATCTTTCCTTCTCTTCCTTTTCTTCCCTATTTCTGTCTTTCCATCCTGAAACAGCACCCTTCCCTTCAATTTTGGACACCCTCCCCCTCCTACAGCACATTTAGCCCCTATCCCCCTCCATGACCCCTGTCCATTTGCCCTTCCCTGTGCTGCTTCATCTCCCCTGAACTGCCCCTCTGTAGTTTCTGTATTTCACACCCACTGCATATAAAAGCCCCTCAGTATCTCCATCCATCAACAGTACCCTTCCCCTGCTGTGTCCCAGGTCCTGGTCTGGGGGACAAAGTGAGCGTGTGCAGAGACTGACGTGTCTTTTGACTGCGTACCGTAATGCCATGGAGTCATAGAGTCATACAGCACGGAGACAGATCCTTCGGACCAACCAGGCCACGCTGACCATGTTCCAAAACTAAACTATTCCCACCTGCCTGCGCTTGGTCCATATCCCTCCAAACCTTTCCTATTCATGAACTTATCCAAATGTATTTTAAACATTGTAACTGTACCTGCATCCACTACTTCCTCTGGTAGTGCATTCCACACATGAACTACTAAAAATGCTGCCCCTCATGTCCTTTTTCAATCTTTCTCCTCTCACCTTAAAAATATACCCCCCAGGTTTGAACTCCCCCACCCGAGGGAAAAGACCCCTGTCATTCACCTTATCTATGCCCCTCAGAATTTTATAAACTTCACTAAGTTCACCCCTCACCCTCCAATGCAACAGCCCATTGTTATGTATCAAACTGATGTGCAGGTCTGGGGAACTCGCCATGCTAAATTGCCCATTGTGTTAGGTACATTAGTCAGAAATGGGTCTGGAGAGGGTCAGTATGGACTTGCTGGGCCGAAGGACCTGTTTCCATACTGTAGGGAGTCTAATCGAGGGAATCTAACCCACCATTCCTGGAAACATCTTGATAAATCTTTACTGAACCCTCTCCAGTTTAATAATATCCTTCCTATAACAGGATGATGAGAATTGCACACATTAATTCAGAAGAGGCCTCATCACTGTCCACTACAAGTTCAATATAATGTCAGAACTCCTATACTCAAAGGTCTGAGCAATGAAGGCAAGCATGCTAAACACCTTCTTAACCACCCTGTCTGACTGGGATGCAAAATTCAAAGAAGTATGTCCCTGAACCCTGAGGTCTCTCTCTGCTCTCCCACACTACCCAGGGCACTACCGTTAACTCCTGACCTTGTTTGTATTACCACAATGTAATACCTCATGTTTATCCAAATTAAACTCCATCTGCCACTCCTCAGCCCATTGACCCAATTGATCAAGATCTCTTTGTAATCTTGGGTCACATTCTTCACTGTCTGCTTTACCATTTTGGTGTCATCCACAAACTTACTAACCATGTCTCCTATATTCTCATCCAAATCCTTTGTATAAATGACTAACGGAAGTGGAGCCAGTACCGTTCCCAGTGGAACACCCGCTGGTCACAGGCCTCCATCTGAAAAACAATGATCCACCATCACCTGCTGTCTTCTACCACCAAGCCAATTACAAATCCAATTGGCAAGCCCACCCTGAATCCCATGTGATCTAACTTTACTAATCTGCCTCCCATGCAGAACCTTGTCAAAGGCTTTATTAAAGGCCAGCCAAACAACATCTACCACTCTGTCCTCATCAATCATTTTGGTTACTTCTAAAAACAAACCCAATCAAGTATGTGAGACATGACTTTCCTCACACTAAACTATCCTGGCTATCTCTAATCAATCCTTTCCTCTCCACCCTGTGTAAATCCTACTTTTCAGGATCATCTCCAAACACGTATCCACCACCGAAGTCAGACTCGCAGGTCAATAGTTCCCAGGCTTCTCCTCACACCCCTTCTTAAACACATTAACCACACCCCTGTCCTCCAGTTCTTCATATGTGTTTTTACATGATACAAATATTTCTGCTCAGGCCCCTGCAATCTTCTCTCTAACTTCCCACAACGTCCTGGGACACACTTGATCAGGTCCTGGAGGTTTATTTATCCTTATGTTTTTTAGGATCTCCAGCACTTCCTCTTCTGTTTTCTGTGAACTATTCTCAAAACATCAATATTTATATCCCTGATTTCTCCAGCCTCCATTTCTTTCTCAACAGTCAAAACTGATTCGAAATACTCATTTATATCACTCCCATCTCTTGAGATTCAACACAAAGACAACCTCATTGGTCTTTAAGGAATCTTATTCTCTCTCCAGTTGCTCTCTCACTCTTAATATACTCATAAAATCTTTGAATTATCTTTACCTTACCTGCCAAGGCTATCTCCTGTCCCCTCATTGCCTTCCTCATTCCTTCTGAAGAATGTCCCTACACTCTTAATCCTCTTCAAGACATTCAGTTGATCCTAATTGTCTCTCTAATAGATGATCATTTTTTATTCTTGACTTGAACTTCAACATCTTTATTCATCCATTGTTCGCTAATCTTACCAGCCTTGCCTTTCACTCTAACAGGAGCAGAATGTTTCTGAACTCTTGTCACACTTTGGAAGGCCTCCCACTTGTCAGTCATCCTTTTACCTGCAATTAGTCTACTCCAATCAACTTTTGAAAGATCTTGTTTCATAACCTGAAAATTTGCCTATTCCAATTCGGAACTTTAACTTTTATGGAAGACTTATCTTTTTACAGAACTATTTTAAAATTATTCGCATTACGATCACTGGTCCAAAAGTGTTCCCTAACTAACAGGTGGAATGGGTACTATCGATGTTGGAGATTAGAGTCAAGATTAAAGTGGTGCTGGAAAAGCACAGCAGGTCAGGCAGCATTCGAGGAGCAGGAAAAACAATGCTTTGGGAAAAATTCTTCATTAGGAATTTCGGGCAAAGGCTCTTCATCAGAAGGGCTTTTGCCAGAAATTCCTGACGAAGGGTTTTTGCCCGAAGCATTGATTTTCCTGCTCCTTGAATGCTGCCTGATCTGCTGTGCTTTTCCAGCACCACTCTAATCTTCCCTGACTAACACATCAGTCACTTGCCCTGCTTTATTTCCCAAGAGAAGTTTAGGTTTTGATCCACCTCTAGTGGGAACATTTATATACTGTTAAAGAAAATTTTCTTGCAATTGAACAAATTCTTCACCATCAAATCCTTAACACCATAACAGTCTCAGACAATGTTTGGAAAATTAAAATCCCCTGCTAGTGCAACCTTATTATTCTTACATACATTTGAGATCTCTCGACATATTTGCTTCTCAATTGCCATCTGACTATTGGGGCGTTGATCCTTTTCCCTGCGATTAGTCTACTCCAAGTAAAATCCCATCAAGGTGATCATCTCTTTCTTATTTCTAATTTGAACCCATATATTTTCACTAAATGATCCCTCAGAAATATCTTCTCTAATTACAGGAGTAATATTTTCCTGAATCAAAAATGCCAGCCCTTCTCCTGCCTTGCCTCTTTCTATCCTTCCTGTACCATCTCAAACCCAGAACACTGAGCTGCCAGTCTTTTCCATTCCTCAGCCATGTTTCTGTAATAGCAATGACATCCCAGGCCCATGTTCCCTTACATGCCCTGAGGTCATCAGCCTTATCCATGAGACCTCTTGCATTGAAATAAATGCAGTTTAAGTGTTCAGTGTTCCTTTGTTCTCTGACTTGTTCTTGACTGTCCTTTCTAAAGAACGCGCTGTTTTCTGATTCAAAATCATTGTCATCTTTCTTTCTATTTTAACTGTAACTTAGAAAGCCCCCACCCCACCCCTCTCAAATCTTACAATCTCCTGAAATAGAACGAGCAAATGTCCCCACCAGGATATTGGTCTAGTTCAGGTGAAACCCATCCTTTTAAACAGATCTTTTCTGTCCCAGAAGAGAACCCAATGCTCCAAGAAAGTGACTCCCTGCACATTGCAGCACCTCGTCAACCATTGATTTATCTGCCCTGTCCTTTTATTCCTTCCCTCATTAGAACTTGGCACCAGAAGTAAACTAGAGATTACTATTTTTTTATATTCTGTTCTTTTTTAACCATTTACCTGACCAGTTATACTCACTGACTAGATTAGATTCCCTTCAGAGTGGAAGCAGGCCTTCCAGCCCAACAAGACCATACCGACCCTCCAAAGAGTACCCCACCCAGACCCATTTCCCTCTGACTAATGCCCCTAACACTACGGGCAATTTAACATGGCCAATTCACCCTGGACCTGTGCATCTTTGACTGTGGGAAACCGGAACACCCAGAGGAAACCACACGCAGACACAGGGAGAACGTGCAATCTCCACACAGACAGTCACCTGAGGCTGGAATCAAACCTGGTACCCCTGGTGCTGTGAGTGGCAATGCTAACCACTGAGCCACCATGCTGACCCCATGCCACTCTAAACCCTTTAACCCTATCTCTAACTATGTCATTCCTATCAA